>NW_004797425.1:1276226-1316479 GCF_000002075.1 Aplysia californica
TCTCTCTCTCTCTCTCTCTCACACACACACACACACACTCACATACATACAGACGCACACACATGTACATACTCACAAATAATAAGATTTACCCCCCCCCCATAAAAAAAATAAAAAAAATAATCCGTAACAGTTAAGCTACTTAACAATTACAGCTATTGACGAAATATTGAAAGGGTACACTGACGCACATCCAAACACTAGTTGCATTGAAGTACTTATACAGCAATTGAATAGTCGACCGCCCGAGTGTTTGGAAAAAAAAGAACCTGTGAGGAAGAAAATGTAATGCTATAGCCCGCTACTTGAACAGTAGCTATCTTTTTCAGTCCGTTGCCCTGCTGAAAGATCGAACTTGTACTTGTCGTTAGCTACGTCTGAGCTCCATTCCATTCTACAGCAGTAAACATCTGATAGGAAACAAGCTTTGAGAAAAACGTAGAAGCCATTTCTTGGTTTTAGTAAGAGTTTACAGCACTTGCAACACACCTATTAGGCCTATTGTGCAATGTAAGTTCCGAAAATTGGAGATGTTACAACATATTAACAAATAAAAGGAGATAAGAATAGGTGTTTGATAAGAAAGAAGGAGCAAACCACACCAGAGACCCCGCCAACCACCTACATTTTTTGGTTCGCGTACAACTCAAAGCATGAAAGATGTATTCAAAGATGCCCCTGTATTGACCTTTTGAGAAAGTACCTTGATGAGCCCAGGCAATTGACCATGGGTCTGTTGGCAATACTTGACACCGGAAAAAATCGCCTGTCAGACTCTTTTGCGCATGTCTGTTGAAAGTGGCATGAAATCAACTTCCGCTGCCCACCATTCGTCTCCCTCTTCTGCCGCCAGCACGTGGTGGATCAGACTATCAGACTAACTAGATTTCCTACAACTGCTCCACGAAACCAAGTGGAAGTTGCACTTTTTCAAGATGTTAGTCTTGTTTGAGAGTGCGGCAGGATATGCTTTATTTAAGGTAAGAATATTGAGTTTTCCTGTGCTATTTTTCACATCTTGCGCTTTGCTCTCCTGGTTCCTTATTTCTCACCCACTTTCTCAGCTGATTTATTTCCAGCCAACGCCTGTGACTGATCCGAGTGGAGTGTGATGCAGGCGTGGTATTAGATCTATCTTCAATAACAGTCAAATTCAATAAAAGCAACATCAACAGTGATGAAAAATCAAAAAGGAAAAAAAGTACAATAATGCAGGTTAACAGAGTTCAGACATTCAAAATAAAACTTTCGATTTCAATTGGTCTCCTCAGTCTCAGGATCACTCATATATTCATATATATCATATTGCCAATATTGCTGAGATTACCCTTAAGATTCTGGTCCCTGATAAATGTTTGCCCGATAAGCGTAATCCCGCGTGGCGCTCCACAGCTGGTCCCTGATCAGTCGTCGTCCAGCGCGGGCAACGCATTTCGTTTAGGCAGGGCGGGGTCTGCATCTGTGTCAAGACTGTGTGCTAAAATGTGTGTGGGTCAGTCCGCTTGTGCCTGTGTGTCCATCTAGATCTAGATCTAGATTATCTAGAATCTAGAACTTACTGCATTGTTTGGCCACCTCTATTCTTACCCGGGATGAGAATAGTGCAGGCGAGTCTTTTGGCTATTCTCACCCGGTGCGCGTTCACCGTTATAGCCTAGATTTCTAGATCTAGAATCTAGATCTAGAATTCTAGGCCAACAAATTTTGCGTTCAACCCTAAACCACAGAATTCTACACTGTGATAACAGAAAAATTTTAGAATTCTGTGCAGTGAACAAACGTTCCATTACAACTGTAGCCCACTAAAAGCGTACAATTTTGTCTGTGGGCAGTGGAGAGAGAGAGGTCTGCTGAGAGGAGTAGCGCGAGAACTTCCAGTCAAAACAAAATGGCGACCCGCGTAGTTCGGCTCGATTCGAAAAGTTAAATAGCCGTAGAATCTTTGTAGACAAGCAAATTAATTTACTTTTGTGTTTTAACATCATTTTTTAACGTTGTTTTGGTCAATTTGATCGTCCACATCGATAGACGACAGTATTCAGAAAGAGAGAGAGGGGGGGGGGGGATGAGTAGGCCTAGATCTTGCGAGAACTTCCGGGCAAAACAAAATGGCGACCCATTTCATTGTCAAGGAGGTGAAGGTGGTGGGGCGGGCCTGGGGAAGTAAGATGGAGAGAGAAAAAGGAAGAGAAAGAGAGAGTGGAAAAGAGAGAGAGAAAGGGGAGGGGGGGGGGCGTCTTATATAAGGACTGATGATGTGAATTTTATGTTTTGATCCATTTGTAGTTGTGAAATGCAGTGTAATAGCCAACCAGTAGTTTAAAGTCCGAATAGCAACGGGAGACTATTCAGACTCGAGTATAGACCTCGCTCACGGTAGCAAGCACATTATTTGAGTCCGAATAACCTCCAGCAGCTGTTCGGACTCGAGTCCAAATTGCCACTTCGATATATTCAAAACTTTGCACTACATAATTAAGAAATAAGAATACGTGAACCACTGTAATTTCATCATTTGTAGGTAGATCTAGATCTAATAATCTAGATCTTCTAGTAACTAACAAGTAACATATAGGCTACTGGCTTTAGGAGTTTAGGCCTTCCGTACTGATTTTGATGACCATTGAGTAGGCTATAATATAGCAATGCCCACCGAGCGCGTTTTGTTCTGCCGATTTTTGGCCCCCGCAGCAGGGGTGTTTCGTGGGACGCACTAACGCAAAGGTTGTTGTCTTCAACTTGCTCTCACGCCGCTTCTCGGGAATGGATATGAATGAAACTTGGCAGCCAATCAGAAAAGAGGGCAATCTCGTAGTATGCAGTTTGACAACATTGTACCCATCCTAGAAGCAGTCGAAAATGTTTGCGAAAGTGGTTGATATGGTGCGCTTTGAAGATTTTTCAGAGCTGTGATTTGTCAAACTGACTGATACGTTGTACACCATTTTTCTTTATTCCCTTAAAATTTCAAGCTTCTGTGTTTAGCGGTTTTCGCGTAATCTTTAAAAATGTGGGAGTAACTAAGGGAAAAAGCGGCAACGCCATTTGCGCGTGCGGGGTGATCGGCCGGCGGCTGGGAAATTTTCACTGAGTGACGTCACCAGCCATCGGTCGCCTCGGGCGCTACAAACTAGGACCCGCTTATGTGAACCGGAAATTGGGGAAAGGATACTTCAAAACTAAACGGGGGCCTTGATAACTTGCATTTTTGTTGCATTTTAGTCACAATACAATAGATGTCATTTTTATTTGCTTGATTGCATGACAGAAGAATAAAAACAGAAAAGCAAACATCTTGAGAAATGGTATGGCATTGTGTTTGCGTTATGAAAGCCTATTTCCCCCTCTTGGGAAAGCACACACTTGGACTCGTCCTGTGTGCTCTGTTTGGAAAAGTGAGGCATTAAGATTGTTATTAAAGAGTATGGTACTTATTTAGTCCAGTCTGGGAAGATAGTCCCGTTTATACATTGTTATCGTTCACGCGTGAGTGTGCGTGTGTGTGTGAGAGAGAGAGTGGGGGGGGGGGGGTGTAAATATGGTCTTTTATTATTTGAGTTGTAGCCTACACATGCGAAATATTCCCATGACTTGTAAACTATATTATCTGAACGCATCTTAATCTACCACACAATAGGACACTCCAACAATGGATATACACAGACGATCTTATTTTCTATAACAAAGTATGCATGCTTTTACTAGTACAGAACTGGATTTATTAGACTAATAAATCCTCTCTACTTACATTTTTGTGACAAATTGATCCAGAGCATTGTTTGGCAAGGAGGAACCTTTTATGTTGCCAAGTTTTATTCAAATATCATGACTTTGACTTTGGGACAACATATGACTGATAATCTTTGTAAATCTGTAAAGAACGCCACTTTTTTACCTGCTAATGTCTTTACAACTCAAAAAGTTAGACAGATATTAAAAATCTGACAGCATGACTAGATTCTTCATTAAAAAATGTACTAGACTGCCAAGTTTCATTTTACATATTCCAAGAAATAGGCGAGCTATGACAAATATTGTCTCAAAACGCACCGAAAACGGCCACATTTTTACCTATAAACGTCTTCATAACTCAAAAAATAGGATAGCTATGAAAAATCTGAAAGCAGGACTAGATTCTGCACTAGAAAATGTACTGGGTTTCAAAGTTTCTTTTAAATACTCCGAAAAATGAGCGAGTTATGACAAATATTGTCTCAAAACTCACCAAAGAACGTCCCATATTTTGGGGTTTTTTTCATTATATAAAAGTGTACCAAAAATTAATTGATTTAAAAATCCGTAACTTTTTTGTTTATTGATGGATTTCAAAAATTCAAAAAGTTCCATGCTCTGTGAAGATAAAGCTACAAAATGCACATATTTGCAAACACTTTCTGGCAAAAAAAGGTTTTTCGTGGTCATTGCTATATAATATTCATCGATTTCAGAGTGGTTGCTCGTTACGGAACCCTGTCATCCTGAAAGTCATATGTGCCGCCCGTCTCCATATAGCTTTAAGGCTTGAAAATAGTCTGGGGTCACATGGATGAATCTCGTAAGAGGCATTCTCCAGCAAGCAGTCCAACACAATTCCATTCTGAACACAAATGTCCGAAGACCCCATAGTCAAATGCGTCCTGTGACCATCAACAAACAAAGTGACTGGTCTTTTGATTTCATTCTTGTCAAGGTGGACATTGAACACTTTCTTCAGCCAAGAATAGAATAGTTCGGCGTCCATTTGAGGACCGGCCAAATGCCGCACTTTCAAATCCGTAGAGGGGGTTTTAGTTGAAGCGGCACCCAGCAAAGACAATCATAGGCTGAACATATGTTCCAGCAGCACTCAAACCAGCCATGATAGTGACGACTCTTGTCAGAAGTTGTAAAGTTATACGAGTGTCTGGATTCTTTTGCACACAGAACTTTCCCGCTCCTGGGACAAAGCGGAAAGCCAGTCTCATCTGCATTGTACCAACGGTTTGCCTCCTCTTCGTAGGTTTTCAGGACGCACTTCTGACTGGATTTCTCATGTATTTTGCCATACGATGTAGCTCTTGGAGTATTGTATTCCTTGGAAATGGATCAATTTCAAACTGCAGTAATTTTTGCAGCAGATCACGTTTTGCAAAGCATTTTCTTGAAAATTTCAAATCTAATTGCAAAACCATCTAATTATAGGGAAAAGCATGGTGCTGAATCTTGCGCTTCCTTAAAGTGTGAAGTTTTTCTTCATTTCTTGGCCTGATTTTTGTTTGTGCTGTGATGTCTGCTAAATATGATGGAAAGATACATTTTTGGCATTATGTAAAAGGTGTCCATTTATTTCTTTTCAGCTTTTGAATGAAACAAAACTTCAAAATAGTGAAAACCTGTATCAAGACTTTGAGACACCTGAGAAAGCTTCCAAAGTGTGAGTAGAGTTATGATTACAATTCTGTATTGCGAGAAATTCTAGGGGAGTCGTTGCCAAAATATAAGAGGACAGTTGAGGAGGAAATTCCAGTTTTCATCTCTTTTATTAAGGAAAGTAAATTTTTCTTTTCGGAAGTGTTAAATCAAGTAAAGTAAGACGAGAAATAATAACGTGGTACTGTCAGTGTAATGTTTAGTCTACTGTGCCTTGTTTTGCTTCCCTTTAGTACACTTTCCTAGTATAATGACTATAAACGAATATATTTGATAACTTTTTATGTATTTACAAGCATAGTGGTAATTCAGATTTTGAATGAAAAGTTGCGTATTGTCTTTTTTCTTTGCACTTTTTTAAAGCTTGTATGTGAGGCATCTTCGTGAAATCAGGTGCTCGTCAAAATGCTGATATCGAAGACACCAGCTTTTTTCTTCCCATTTGGCAGTTTTTATGGAATAAGAATTTTTTTTGTCCATTTAAAAACACAGTTCTGTGTGGTTTTGACCGAAAAACATTAATCAAAGGGACAAAAACTGTAAAAGTAAATGTTCAATTTTCAAAGACTCTAAAGCTAGATTTTCTCGCTAATTTTACCTCTGAACCCGGTCACCCCACCTCCTTCAATCGCAAATATCTCGATTTCTCTTTTAAAGATGAAAGGATATTTTTACCATTCAAATCAGGGTAAATGAGCAGGCTTTAAGATGATACGGATAACATAACTCCATATGTCAAGAAACTGACAAGCGCCTGATTCTACGTTGTGACATATTTATTGTTTAAAATTGGCTTTTAATGTATCATAACACCCCAACCCCTCCTGTCAACTTGATGTTAAAAAAAAGACTATACAAGCAGACTGAGTTTTAGAATTTGAAATAATTAAAAATATGTGAAAATACTTTTAAGTGCTCTATGGTTAAATATTTTAAAATTCAAATGCCATATAAAAATATGGATGTGATGACAGGTTGGGCATTGAAAGGGAAGTTTCAGAATATAGTATGGATGAATTCTAGGCATGAATCAATAATGCGTTACATAATAAATTAGTAATTCAAATTTTTTCTCTCACACTTTCATAGCCATACGCGACAGAACATTTGCGAGAGCACAAAAATACCTGTATGTTTTGCCTTGTTGGTTACCTGTACGTTTGCCCCCTTTTTTTTTTCAGTCTGAAGCTGAAGCACTTTGAAAAGTTTGAGAACATCAATGAGGCTGTTGCAGGTAATAGATTTGTTGCTGTGTTGTGCTTGCATGTGTTAAGATCATGTGTGGTGGGTCTTATAAGTTATAAGCCAACTGCCATGGTTTGGAGGGGGGGGGGGGGGTGATACATTGTGTTTTCAAGCTTTTTTAAATTTTTATTTTTGTTTTACAATGCTCACACCTGCTTACGGTCATAAGCACATTTAACGTTTTAGTTTGGTAGGAATTTTGAATTTTGATTGGATGGCGGCTGAAGTTCTGAAGCATCAGAGTATGTTTGATAAAAGTAAGATTTGTTAATATGGCAACTCTTAACATTTTTGTTCTATATTGAGGGGGGGGGGGGGCGTGTACTTTTTAGAGACAATAGTTGTTTTTACTGCAAGATACTTGCTCCTGCCAAGTTTGTGTTAAAATTGGACTTCACTTTTTTGAAAGGCTCGGTGAGAAAACAAAGATATTGTTTTTTGTTTCAGATGGTGTAATGAACGTAGAGACTGTTTTTTATTATTCATGTTCATGAACTCTGTCAGTTTTCGTCTGATTTGCCCCACCTTTTTCGCGTAGAAACCCCTCCCTGCTCTATGGGCTTATTTTTTCCTGACAACAAAAAGTGCAATACTTAAGCAGCTTACATCCTCTTCATAATGGTATGTTGTCTCTATCATCAGGAAACCTCACTGTAGAAAATGAAAAAGTTGGAAAGAACCTGAAGAGGCTGGTAAAGAAACACATTCTTAAAGATGCTGAGGCTGAGTTGGCTGTTGCAGATGCTAAACTTGGAAAACTGCTCAAGGTTAGTGTCATGTACATGGAATCTTACTTTGGTTGTGGAACTTTTTTTCATTGCTGTAAATACTCTTCTTTTATCTCCGTCGGGGTTAAACCCACTATGCCATGGCTCCTTTTTGGTACTAAATCTAAAAATGCTGAAAGCGTCACTAAATTGATCATTTGATCAAAACAAGAACCTATTTCGATAGTTCTTCATCTAATGAATGAACTCCCAGTAAAAGAGACCTGTTTTCGGCAATTGCCGAAAAGTAATTTGATGTAGAAGTTGTCGTAAAGGAATGACATATGCAGGACCTGGCTCACCGGCGCAACAGTTCCGACTGCGAGCCGCTGGGAGCGTTTTGCTGGAGTAAAGAGTTAATTACTGATGCACTGTGTTGTGAAAAGTAAATTTGATTTGTTAAGATAGTGTTATTCATTGACATCACATGTAGTTTAATTTGGTAAAAATTTCTTAGATTTTTCATTTAGTGAGTGTAACCAAACGGTGTGTAACCATTTTATGGCAGTTGTCATATTTCAATTTCTTTTTTTTTTCTTCCGTGCAAAAACAGAAAGAATTTGATCTGAACTGTGTGACGAACTCATCTGTTCAAGAGCTGATGAGAAACATCAGGTCACAGCTTGACAGCTTTATTTCTCCCATGGTTGAGGCCAGTCACTTAGCACAGATGTCCCTGGGTTTGGCTCACAGGTATGATTATAATTTTCTTGCTGGCTAGTTGTCTTGGTAAGATTATTGCCTAATGGCTCGCTGTATGAGCTATAAATGGTATCAGTTTTCTCAATGTTCCATGCCTCTTGTTTCGTGTTACCCTTCAATTCCTGACTCAGAGGCAAGTTCACAGGAGCCGCTTATCAAGCAGTAATGGTAATTTTCTAAGGAAGTGCTTGATTTTTAGGACACTAGTGCACTACTAGGTCAAGAGCCTGCGCACTTTGCAATCTGGATTCAGTCTTTGCATGAAATTGATATGAGTAGGCTTCGGCTGCCACCCTGGCAAAGTTAAAAAATGTCCTACCAACTGAAAATGGTGTGTCCCAAGCGCTCATATAACCATATGCAGATGCGAGTGCTATAAAACACTTACTGAAAAGAAAAGATCTTAATATCCAAAACTTGTTGGTTTTCTTCGTGGATTCTCAGACTTGTAGCGAATTGTTGTCTTCTTTTTCACTGGACATGTTGTTTTCTCATGATGGGTCTCACTGATAAAGGTACTGACTTCCTCATTAAAGATTCTTTGAGCAAAATGTTAACCTTTTCGTCACTTTATATATGTGAATGTTACAAATTCTATTAAGTTGTTAGTGTTTGTTGTAATTTAACAATGATTTGTGGGTGGTTGGCGGGTGCTCTGGTGTGGTTTGCTCCTTCTTTCTTACCAAACATCTATCATCCTGATCTCTCCTCCTTTTTTTTGTTTGTTACTCTCTTATAACACCTCTAATCTTCGGCACTAAGAAGACTTTATTGTGTTGCAAGTGCCATAAAACTCTTATTAATACTAAAACTGACCATGATTTTATTCATTCACAGCTTGGGCAGATACAGACTCAAGTTTAGCCCCGACAAAGTGGACACCATGATTGTACAAGCAGTTTGTGAGTATTTTGTATTTTGATGTGGGGAAAATCTGTTTAAATCTGGTAGAAACTATTGTCGAGACATTTGTAGGACAAGACTACCCAGGTATTTGAAGTGAAGACTATCGGGGCCTGAATTGACTAAATGTCATTTGATTGGCGTTTGATTCTTTTTAAACTATACCATTTGTTCAACTGGGCCTATAAGTAGCCCTTCACGGTAAGGGTGTGCATTTTGTTGTATGTGTGGTTATGTAAGGGCTTTTAGCGGGTTGCCTTGGAGTTCACTTGATTTTTCAAGGATGGTTAAAGGGATTTAATGTCAATGTTGAAAAAAAAATTGACTTTCGAAGTAAGATGAGTCCTCTTCTGTAGGCTTGCAGGGGTCATGGTTCATATGGTTAACCATTTTATGCAGAGTTGTAACAAGAGGCTAGCCAAAGAAAGGGAAAGCTGGAAAGTGCTTGTTCGTGGCCAGTATCCTGTTCCAGGGTGAGAAAGGCAATGATGATGTATCCGGACAAACCGTGCCCTATATTTAGTTTGTACAGATTATGGTAATACAGTTAATAATAATAATAGATAATAATAGATAGATAGCATTTGAATAGCGCAAATCCCCGCTCAACAGCAAGTTCTATGGTCTTCACAATCTATACTATTACCCCAGCAGACCTGAGAGCATTCTGAAACAACCTCAACTTCCTGGGAAGCATACAGTGCAAGCAGCGATTTATAGGCGCTAAAATACTAACATACTGACAGTAAAAACTTACATGGCTACCCATTGTCAAGGTGAAAAGTGTCCGACTTGGACAGGTCGTCGTCTTACACAGTTTCATTAGGATGTAAAAAATTTGCAAGGGGGGAAATCGGACATAACTGTCTGTAAAGGTGATTGTCTAACACAGGATTTCCTTAGAGCAAGTTTCAGCTGTATGTATAGATTGATTTTAATTTCTGTGTTTCAGCTCTCCTGGATGATGTTGACAAGGAATTGAATAACTATATCATGAGACTAAGAGAATGGTATGGATGGCATTTCCCGGAACTGTCAAAGATGGTTACTGAGAACTTGGCCTTTGCTCGTATTGTCAAAGCAATGGGTGAGTGGATTTAAAAAAATGTTTTTTGTTCGGTTTTCTGTCAAAACTCCATGTCTAAAAGGAGAAGGGGATGTTTACATAAAAGTACATTTGTGGGTGGTTTGCAGGTGTTTTATGTAGTTTGCTCCTTTTTCCCGCGTCCAACATTTAATGTCACTATCTCTTTTTCTTTTTTTAAGTGTTGGTTTCTCTCTTGTAATACCCACTATCTTCAGCACTTATAGATGCCACATTACACTTACGAAAACAAAAGCATATTCTATAATGTTCAGGGTGTCCCTGGGAAAACTGAATTGTGTGCCAAAGCTTTTTGACTATTGATAGTCATTATTACTGATCATTATTATGAATAATTCAAATTGTGAGAATGAAGGTTTTAAGTCAGCACAATACTTCTTTGGAGGGAATATATCCACATCATTTGCTTGGGAATAATTTTTATAATGGGGCTGGCACAGCTGAAGTCACATGACAGTGTACAGTGGACCCCGGTTACAACAGGTCTGCGGAACTGATGTGATACCCCTGGTACAGCAGAACCTGCTATAGCTGTGAATCAAGTTTACATACAGTAATGAAGGATTAACGGGTGGGATTTTGTTTATTACCTAGGTAACCTATTTTTTATTATGTTATTCGTTTTATTCAAGTTGCATTTTAGCGAAGAAAGTTTTGGCCATTTTTAGAATTCTTTAAAATTCTGGGTGTTGAGTGATCAGTGAGGGAGTTTGTTGCATTTTAAATTACAAGAACACTTGAGGTTAATAGTTGTCTGTATTTTTTTTTTAAAATTTTCAGGGGACCGCACACACGCTGCTAAAATGGACATGTCAGAAATTTTACCAGAGCATCTAGAGAAGGAAGTCAAATGGGCAGCAGAAATTTCCATGGGAACTGAGATTTCAGAAGAAGACATCTTCAATATCAAGAATTTGTGTGATCAGGTAACTGACTTTGCTAAGTGGTTCTTACTTTGTCTCCCAATAATCTTCTTGATAAAGCAGCAAACCTGTTTTTGTTGCTGTGTTTGATGAATGATAAATTAGGTGTTTCATATAAATCTGAGTTCACTATGTGTATGGTTGCTTGTGCTTTCTACATGATTTGAATGGGATCATAAATACTCTTGGTGGGTGCTCTGGTGTGATTTGCATCTTCTTTCCTATCAAACGTCTATTGGCTTTATCTACCCTCCTTCTTTTTTGTGTTTGTTACTCTCTAGTAACACCTAATCTTCAGCACTTATATGACCATATTGTGTTGCAAGTGCCGTAAAATGCTTACTAAAACAATACTCATGCTGCCATTACCCTTGTGCTCCCAGGTGATTGAGATGTCTAAGACCAGAGATGAGCTGTACAGTTACTTAAAGGAACGTATGGCAATGGTGGCTCCGAATCTGACTGTTCTGGTTGGGGAGTTGGTTGGTGCGCGTCTCATTGCCCATGCAGGTATGTCATCATGGTTGTATATGGAGACTACCGGGGGAAAACTACGGTAATCACAAACTGAAAATCGTGAGGGTACCAATTTTGAACGCTTGTTGACTCATAACTGTATTTCTGTTCAACTGTTGGTTGATTAGTGTTGTTAGATTTTCCTTTCAACAACTCTTAACAATAAACCACCAGTCAAACAAATATAAATTTAGGAGTCCGCAAGCTTTTAAAATTGGCACCCTCACAATTTCCCGTTTGTAACTACCGTCGTTGTCCCCCCTCTGCTCTTCATATATAGTAGTGGGAATTGAATTAGAGCTGGTGTTTTTTAGTATTTATTGTTGTTTCCTATAGCAACCCAAAACCATATTTTGGTAAAGTCCCTCAGTTTAGTGAATAGGGGGAGCGGTAAATGTGATTTTACAGTTGGATTGGATTTACAGAGATAATGTCAAGTGTATTAACTGCCAATGATGGAACATGTTTCTCTGACTACTGAATGATGTCACAATTTCATTCGTCACTACCTCTGAGGCAGTTCATGTGTGTCACTTTGGATTTCATCTGTGTGTTCAGTGAATTCCCTTTTGAAATTTTTTAAACCTTTATGATCTGTGTTTTCATCTTCGTACTACATAACACGAAACTCCCATTGTAAATAAATGGTTAAGTTTTAATTAAGCTACATTACTCGTGCAATGCAGTAAATTGCTTTACCTTATCTGTGCAATAGCATTAGCTTTCAATCAGGGCTTAGTTCAATGTGTTTCTGTTTTTGTTATGAAGGTGATGTAATGCTGCTTTTTGAATGGACCTGCATATTCTTTCCTAATTCTGTCAAATCAGTGCCCAATTACTGACTCTGAATGATGAGTCACGTGACTCATAGACATAGTCAGAAGTATCTAGTGACAGTTGATCAAATGACCTGGACCACAATACAATACAGATATTTATCTAGACTTTTGATATTGATGCTTTTTAGTTTTCTGTCAGGAAAATATCAGTGTAAGTTGTAGAAAGAATTGCCTTTGATTTTCATATTTCAAAGGTTAGGTCAGTGTTAGTTCATAAACTGCCAATGATGGAAAATGATTATTTTCTGACAACTTACTGATTGTTACATTTTCTTTCGTCACTACCTCTGAGGCAGTTTATGTTCTGGCCAACATTACTTTCTCCTGGTGTAAACTAGCAATGCCAATCGGGCTTTCCCGCGAGGCGAAAATTTGGTCCCCGTTTACGGGCGATTTTGCGGACCCGGCCGAAGCGTAGGTGACTAACTTTGTCAACCTCGGTCTGCTCTATTTCCGAACCAATCCGAATGAAACTCGGCTACCAATCAGAAAATAGGGCAAACTAATGATATGTGGACGTTGAAGTTCGTACACATAAATTAACCTATACTTTTGGTGTCGGGAACACTTTCGTATCGTGTACACCGAAAACTATAAGGAGTTTGAATTTCAACGCCCAGATGGTAATAGATCTATCTATCCTCTATAGTGTGCTCAAATTTGTGAGTTCTGTGTCAAGTAGTTGTTTAGACCCGATCGTAAATCTACGACTACCCCCCTATCCAAAGCGGCTTCGCAAGGAGACCGGCAATTTTCCCCTCACTCCCGTGGCAAATGTCTGTGACCTACAAATCCCCGCATGACTATTCCGGGCCCGTTCATTGGTCACTTGAAATAGGGCAATGGCGGGCGCGCGCATCCGGTTGTTTTTCTCTCTATTCCCCTGTAACATCGCAATGGGGGTATTCCGAGGCGAGGTTATCTCGTCTCGGGGTGTTCGCGTCTCAACGGGGAAAAATAATTTTTAATTGTACGGCATGCTAGATTGAATTAACTTATCTTTTACGGTTGGCATGGTCTAAAGTCATCATAAAAAGCTTTGCAATTATTTAGTCACGCTGCCGACAAATATTCTTAAAGATCCCATGTTGTGATACGATGCTATAAATAAAATGGACTCATCCCGACACCCCTTTTTCGCAAAATCGTAATATGTACACCACAATTTTAATTATAACAAAATAACTACGAAATTGGTAGTAAATCTGACTGCAGAAATGATTTCTACACTCAAAAACACATCGGGTAGCCAAGTTTCTCTCGAACATTTGGATTAGTTACCGAGATATCGTCGATTTTCTTACAGAATCTGCTACTGCGTGGTCCACTTTTTAGGAGTATTTTCCTATATGTGGGTCATCCATATTTTGCCGACCTTTACAACCCCATAACTTTTTTATTTATGAACCGTTTCTCAAAATTCAAGGAGCATAATTATCAGAATTGAAAATTCTTTCTTAGGTACCAAAAAAAGGGGGGCAAAAGTGAAAATTTAAATTTTCATTGGCATTGCTATGTAAACTCACTGAATACCATGGTTGAAATCCCCAATTTAACTCAGGCTGCCATGATTTCAAGGATGGTTTAGAACATTCATTCTTGGATAACTATTCAAAGCAAGCTTTTACAATGTACACCATTTATCTTTTTTATTTTGTGTTTTGTTGAGGTGAGAACAGATTTTCTGCAGGTGTGAGATTTATGCTTGTTTGAAATACGGACAAAAATACAACGTGCAGTATGTTATCAATGTGTGAAGTACTGTGCATTAATTTCGGATGTATTAACCAGTATGCATAAGGGGTACTTTGACAAATTCTGTGACTTTAAATGCCTGATGTGTAAAGAGACTTAAATTCCAGGCTTAAGCAATAACGTTGCTGGTACAAATCTTTTGAGTTGTGACAGTTTTTGCTTTCTTCTATTGAACCATTGTTAGAGTGTTATTTGTTAAAACACAAAGTAGTCTTGATTTTCTCAGTGTGGTTTTTAGAATTTTTGTTCTTGTAAAAAAAACTGCCAGTGATGGAAAAAAATGTTTCTGACTACTGGATGATTGTCACCCTTTCATTCGTCACTACCTCTGAGGCAGGTTATTCTAAGCAAAATTCAGTCACAAAGCATGCTACAGAAATGTCTGCTTTTAAAAAAATGCCAAGGCTAGGTATGCAAAAATTGATATCCTGTTATCATTTCTGTTCCTGTGATAATGCAATACTCTCTCCAAGCTGCTCATGGCCTTGCAGTTTTTTCCAGTGTCATTTGGGCGTATTGAAGTCTCCTTTATTTTTTTATTTGATGGAATGATTCCACAAATTTTCTATTGTATCTATTCCAGGCTCTCTGCTAAATTTGGCCAAACACCCATCATCCACTGTGCAAATTCTGGGAGCAGAGAAAGCTTTGTTCCGTGCCCTGAAGACAAAACACGACACACCAAAGTATGGTCTGATATACCACGCATCATTGGTGGGAGGTGCTCAACCCAAGAACAAAGGAAAGGTTTGTTTCTATTATGTTTTTTTACATCAAAAGTACTTCTTTGTGTACCCCCCACCCCACGTCTTTATTTTCATTTTTCATCTAACATTGTCACGTTGCTTTTATGAGTTTTTTACCTTTTAAGGTGTGGTCAGGTGTTTGCAAGTTAATGTTATGGGTGGTGTGATACGGACTGCTCCTTTAACTTGTTTTCAGCACAGTTGTTGTCCCAATCTTCATTCTAGCACAATGTGGTTGCAGCCGAGCCACTCTTGAAAATTCACTGTAAATGGAGACCTAGGTGTACTGTCATAAAGGCAACCAAGAATGACAAATATTGCCAACTTCCATGACATCCACGATGTGTCACAAAGCTAAAAATTGATGCATTTTGGTGATGCACCAGGTGCATTACAAGGCAATGAAGGGGTAGCGCTCATATGACCGTATGCAGTTGCGAGCGCTGTAAAACCCCATACTAAAACATACTAAAACGAAGGGGTTGAAATCAATCTGTTTACGGAATTTGAGAACCATTTTTGTGCACTTCTGTAGCTTCTCAGATATCATTTGACTTTTGTTTCCTGTCCTCAGCTGTCGAGGATGCTTGCAGCCAAAGCTTCACTTGCTATACGAGTGGATGCCCTTAGCGAGACCAGCGACTGTACCTTGGGTGTAGAACAGCGCGCCAAGTTAGAGAGCAGAGTTCGCAATCTGGATGAAAAGGCGGTGAGTTAATGTTTTATTTTAATCATGTGCTCTTTTTTATTTAGGTATCAAGTTTTTTCCTAGTGTTGCTGAATTATTTTTTTTGTTTCATGGTCTTCAAAATTGTAGATTTTCAAGACCTGAATCCAGACAAAAGTCCATAGGGTACCCCTTAACTATATTTTGTGATCCACTGTAAATTCAATAGTATTCTTTTATACGGGTATTTTGTAGGGTAGCCTAGATGATTGAATGTGCATTAGGTATTTAGGTATCAGGTGCTTGTGTAGTGCAAATTTATCCTGAGAACTTTACTTTGATGTTTTTGAAAACCATTCTTTCATTCTACAGGCTCGAAGGATCAGTGGTTCCGGCAAGTTCCAGATGAAACAGGAGAAATACACAAATGTCAAGTAAGTATTTATTTTATGTATCCAGGTTTTCAGAATTATTTGTTTTCATAATCTGAACTGAGCTTTAGATTTGTGGGGTTGGGGTTTTTTTGTGGAGCCCTTTTTTGTATGACTCTTTCACAAGGGGTTTAGACATAAGGAGTGGGTGGTTGGTGGGTGCTCTGGTGTGGTTTGCTCCTTCTTTCCTATCAAACATCTATCATCGTGATCTCTCCCCCTTCTTGTTTTTGTTTGTTACTCTCTTGTAACACATCTAATCTTCTACACTTATATGACCTTATTGTGTTGCTAGTGCCGTAAAACTTTCACGAAAACTAAAAGACATGTAAACAGTTGAACCTGTCCGAGATGACCATATATTGTCAAGAAGAAAAGTAGTCTTCTTTGACTGCGTCATAATATCCAAAAATGTTAGGAGGAAAGTGAAATGAAAGTAATCTGGTGGTGTTTCTGTTTCGCCTTTGATTTGTGGCACAAAAGGGCATTTGAAATGTTCTGCTCCATGTCATTCTTTGCCTTCATTTTGTCCTTTTGAATATTAATAATTGGATAGTGCATTGTGCATGTCACGTAGACTTCAATACTTTGTCCACTTTTGTCTATCTGGTATTTTATGAGGCCTTGTTATAGCTCTGGTCTTGATACTGATCAGGAGCTGGAATGGCTTGCCAATGGAAAAGTGTTGTTGTTTTCCTAAATATCTCTCTGTTAAATTAATGGCAGGCTTGCCATCTATGTCTCCTGAAAGTTTCATCTCAAAATGATGACAAAAGTAAGGAAAGAGTGGGGGAAAAACGGCAAAAAAAAATTCATTTTGCGAAAACTGACTATTATTGTGAAAATTCACTATATTAACCCGTCGTCATGTTTTCAAAGGCAATTTACGTGGAGAACAAACACTTTCTCAAATGTATCCATGCTATTTTTGGACAAAAAACTGGTTGATCTTCAAAAATCAGCCAACAGAAAATTTGCATAGCCTGACCCAAAATCTGCTAAATCATGGGTCGCTCCTCCCCTTAACAAGAAAGGACGAGGAGTCTGCACAATGCCATATAGTTTTCTGTCTACGAAAGAAATCGGTTCCTTTTTTTTACAAATATGACTTTGTTGAATTGAGAATAGTATCATGTAAAACAAAACAAAAATATGGTATGAGAATGAGTTTGGGAACTCGTGCTTAAGATTATAAGAACACTTAATTATCCTCCAAAATTTTTGTTGTTTCCATGGTGTCATGGTTTCTGTCCTACCTGTTCTTTAAGTCTCTGGTCCGAGATGATTATTATCAAAATGACATTTTGCAGTTAAAAAATGTTTGAGATTTGCTTGGATTTTACATTATTATTATTATTAAGGGAAGTTAGCTCGGTAGTAGACTTATGTTTGACACAAATGGGATGTCTGTTTTGAGAATTGTCTTGATCACATTCAGTCATCCACTTGGTTTATAATGGGGTTCTTTTTTTACTGTACAGTGGAAATCGCTTCTGCAGCAAAAATTTTGAATATATTTTTGTGGTTAAGTTTTGTACTCTATTATCTTTAAGCTGTTCTGTGTTTGTATTGCTATATATATATATTGTATATAGTGTATATATTTGTGTTTACTACTTTAGCCCCCTTTAAGTCAAGTGGATTCTTGACCCAATAGAAGTTATTTATATGATTAGGGCAAGACTTTCTCTTTTCAGGCGATTTCCACTGTTGTTGCTCTGTTTAGTTATACATGATTATGTCTCTGGTCTTTCATGTAGTGTTTAATCCTATTTTTCATAGTGAAGTGCAGACTTTCAATCCTGCTGTGGACTCTACTTTGTCTGGGAAGAGAAAAGTGAAAGAGGAGCCAGAGGATGATGCAGAGGAGACAAAGGCCCCGAGTGCAAAGAAAGCAAAGTTGAATGAGTCAGTTGCTGAAGAGGAAGATGAGACAGAGACCCCGAAG
Source organism: Aplysia californica (assembly GCF_000002075.1). NCBI lineage: Eukaryota > Metazoa > Mollusca > Gastropoda > Aplysiida > Aplysiidae > Aplysia > Aplysia californica. Next base: position 1,294,183 of record NW_004797425.1, read on the forward strand.
AAAAAGAAGAAGAAGAAGAAGAGGGACTCTGAGGTCAAAGAAGAACCCGCAGAGATAGGACCAAATGGTGAGGATTTTATGATTAGATCGTTGAAGTTTGATTAGTTAAAAGTGAATATGGCAGGGTAAAAAAAATTGTATCTGAAAATAAATGTAACAAATAAAACCTGATGGTATTGCGTACCGGTAGCAGGAGTGAAAGTCATGTCTTGTAGATGTCTGGTTGAGGTAGCTGATATGTCTTGATCCACTTCCTAATCATTAAAACAATAGCCCCCTTTGACCGAGGCCCACTCCGCAGTTATTCTCTGTTTGCATATATGGGGGGGGGGGTGTTGTTAACACTTTGCTCCCACGGGATGCCGGTCGGCGATGGTGTGATATAGCGTGTACCGCACCTGTATCCTGGTCCATGGGGACAAGTGTTGCGCGCTCTGCGTGGGTGGAGAGTGTTAATGCAAGTCTTGCACTTTCTGCAGTGTCACAGAAATGCGGGTGCTGCTGCATCCACATTTAGATGAGGCTGAGATCTTGCCAAAGGAAAATTTTTGAATGATGTCATTGTTTGTGTGAACATTGTTCATAATTTTTATTTATTATATTTTTTTTTTGGTGGAAAAATGGGATTTGCGTGTTATGAACAATTATATCGGCAGCGATAGTCAGGCTGCATGTATCTGTCTTTGTCTCTACTCTACGTGGCGTTGGTGGTCTAGTGGTAAGGTTATGACTCGCAACCGTAAGGTTTGTTAGGTTGTGGGTTCGAATCCCGACAGAGTCCCGGCGTGCCCTTGGGAAAGGCACTTTACATGAGTTTTCATCACTTCACCCAGGTGGGATTGGGTAACCAGCTATGGACAAGACAGGGAAATATCTGTTAAGTTTCTTAGTGTTTGAGCGTTTAATCAGCTGCTTGCACTGTATGCTTCCCGGGAAGCTGAGAATGTTTGAGTGTTCTATTGTCTGCTGGGGTAGTGATATAGTGTATAGAGCATATTATTTTGACACATTGTCATCTTGAGTACTTTACAGTTCTGTAATATAATAGACAGAGAGAGAGCGTCGTGTTGGGCGAATGTAGTAAGCCTATTGGTATGGGGAACTGTTTAAATGTCATTACATCACATCATCCATGGTTTGGGAGTGGGGGCTCTGGTGTCACAGTAATAGAAAAACCAACTGGAAGTTTTGCTTTTATTTTTGTGAATTGTGCTTTCATTTGTAACTCTACTCTGTGTCATAAAATTACATTCAAAACTAGCTATTATACTGGGGGTTTTTCATGTGTGCATTTGTGGAGTCATTTTTTTTAACATACATATATTATATCATACAAATCTATACCTCGCACAATTCTTTGGGAAATTGCAGGTGACGGAGAGACTGAAAGTGCCAAGAAGAAGAAAAAAAAGAAGAAGGACAAGAAAGCCGACTCTGATGACGAGTAACATGATGATGGTCTGCAAATTGTTATCGGTTATAACGGACATTGTATTGAACGAAATGAATAAATATTTGAGTTCCACAAATGCTGTTTGTGTGGTTGTGTCGTAAAAAAATTTTTGCGTTCAGTTTCTTTTAAATGTTTTTGTGATCCTTATTTGTTCCTGATAAAATGTGTCATTTATTTGGCTTTTACTCACTGGGCCCTGGTCCTGAACATGGACAGGATAGAGTAGAACATGACTAAAGCGGGACCGTACCGGAATCCCCTTTTTATTTCCAATGTAACCTCAATTACCTGTGCTCGGGTTTAGCGGGGCAATGAAGAAGCAAACCACACCAGAGCACCCGCCAACCACCCACAAGGAGAGGTTAAGAACAATAGATGTTTGATAGGAAAGGAGGAGCAAACCACACCTGAGCAACCTCCAGTCGCCCACCCTACTTCCACTTGTCATTGATTACTCTTGTGGGACTTGGCTGATGTATGTTCAGTTCTGGTACATGTATTTCTGGATAATGTTACTCCAAGTTCCAAGCTATTTGCTATTCAGGCAAGAGGGGAAAGAAAAATATGCTCAAATTGAAAGGTTTAACACCCTTTGCAACACTGGAAGGTTATTTAAGAGGTGGTACCTTCAAATTGTCCATGTCAGATAGGAACAAGCCAAATATTAAATCGGAAAATTTGTGTAAAGTGCCTTTCTAAGGACATCAACATCGGATCAAGGTGGGTGGTTGGCAGGTGCTCTGGTGTGGTTTGCTCTTTCTTTCCTCTCAAACATTTATCGTCCTTATCTCCCCTCCTTCTTTTTTATTTGGTACTCTCTCCTAAAACCTCTAATCTTCTGGCACTCTGAGGCCTTATGCAGTTGCGAGCGCTGTAAAACCTCTACTAAAACAAAACTGAGCATCGAGCCCCCGATCCTGTGATTACGAGTTCAGTAGTTTTAACCACTACACCAGCAACTCCACTCATTTAAGTAAAGAGAAAAGTATTTAATAAACACAGTTAAGTACTTGATGTAAATTGTCATGGTCATATAGTAAATGATCTAGTGCTGGAGAAGATGACGGAAGGGACAAACAACAGAGGGAAAATCAAGAAGTAGGACCTGCCAGTGACGCTCTCAACCTTTCTGCAACACCACTAAGTCAAGAGGGGAAAATGACTACAGTGACTCCCTGGGGTTTTATACACCCCGCATAATTTAGCAAAATTTGATCATTTTTGCATAATTTCTGATAATTTTCCGTCATCATTCTTTGTTAAATTTAAACAGAATCACATAATTTCACATTTCTGGGCTCAGTTTGCATAATTTCAGAATTTTTTTTGGGTATGAAACTGTGGGGACAGAAATAAGGACCTCATTCTCATACAGCACAGCAGGCTAATATGTCTACATTTTGCCAATAGGAATAGATAGACTATACTATTTTAGTTTCAGTACAAGAGAGGCACATTGAATGGGGTGTGATAATTAAATTTAATTAGTGCTGGGAAAAGGACAGAATGGGAAAGAAAAGGACGTACTGTACCATGGGTGCCCTCCAACTCCAGCCACTGAAAGGAAAAAGATACAAGCATGCTTCCTGTCAACCTGTGGGAAATTCATATATTTGGGGTCTTTTCTGTGCGAGGAGAAGCCTCCGAATGTATCATTCCTCTCCGACAGGAACAAGCCAAATGGGTTGAAGTTGATGAAGAAAGCCTAAAAAATCCCAAACCAAAAGAAGTTGTGGATTCAAACCAGGGCCATCAGCTCCATGGTCCAGCATGATACCGAGCTAACAAAGTTTACTTAACTCCCAGGCAAGACGTATACGGTATACAGTACAGTAGTCTTTGCTTAAGTTAATAAGATCCTGCTGTTTTAAGAAAACTGAATTTTTACTATACAAAAGTCACCCCCTAAGATCCCGCTCTGATTTCCCCCTAGAAGGCCTACATCCGGTTAAGGATCCCACATTTCAGATACATGTAATACTTTACGAAACAAAATCCTGGGCGGGCACAGCAGATCAACCAAAAGTGAAAAGTTGAGATCATTGAACTGCCCGTCACGTCAAAGATCACCCACTCTCGTGAATGTGATCACATATAAGTGTTGTAAAACTCGATGAAACTACAATGTTTGCATCCGACGGGACCACACTACGATATGAATTGACAGATGTGTTTGTTTTCCCCAAACATCGCATTCATATCTGAATCTGAGATCTCCACCTAAACTCACATCACTCACTGGGTGGGTATAATAGGGCCTACAAGTCCGCTCCAGACGGGATCACATCGAACTGTGAACTCTTCCCTGAAAATTGCAGCTGTTGTCTGTACTCCCAAATTTGCGAGACAGATCGAATTTCAATTAGTGTGGTAACAACGTAGGCCTACTGGAGTGCAACAACAAAGGAGGGGCAACTGGACAAGTGTATATCTTGAGACTCGCGACAGGATACGGTTTTATGCAAAAAATTAATTTTTTAAAATTCTGAAATTATGCAAACTGAGCCCAAAAATGTGAATCGATTCTGTTAATTTTATTAACAAAGAATGATAAAGGAGAGAATAATCAGAAATTCGGCTAAAAAATTATCAAATTTCTGCTAAATTAAGCGGGTTGCATAAAATTAAAACCCCGGTGACAGAATAAGTACTAAATGGCATGCCTCAAGCCACTGTGATTGGTCATCAAGGCTGACCGCTCTTTGCTCGCCGTGTGTCATAAACCCACCCAGGGGTCACATCACTTCATTTTAAAGTGAAGGGCTGGGAGACCATGTTAACGGTTGTGAGCCTTAACGTGGATTATCTTAGATTTTTCCCTGGGTTCGTCGGCTAAGATCCTGCATTTTCCTTGCTCCCTGGACCTTGGGCGGAGACAAATGTATAAGATAAGCTGAAGATACTGTTATTATTACTTAAAACCGTACGTACGAGTCGACACGATCTCGTTATCTCCGCTATAAATATTACCCCCCACCACCACCACCAAAATACAGTCGACGCCGCTTGTGTTGATCTTCGGTTAAGTTGGCCTTTTCTTGGGTCCCAGCACCTCTTCTTTACAACTCCCAACATCTAAATTGAATTTCAGATGAGTTGATTGGGTCTATTTTTCACTCCCCTAACGACATCAACTCATCCGTACGCCGTAGTCGACTGTACCAGGCGACATGAGTCCATTATTAATATTATGCTCATCCGCTGAAAACAACTCAACTGCCCTTTACAAATTTTCCCAACATTTTTTGTTTCGTTTTTCAATCATAGAAGATCTTTGGATTTTTAGTGTTCACTTGATTAGTGGCGTCGGTGGCCTAGTGGTTAGGCTCTCGGACTCTCAACCGTAAGGTCGTGGGTTCGAATCCCGTCAGGGACCCGACGTTGTGCCCTTGGGAAAGGCACTTTACACGAATTTTCCTCACTTCACCCAGGTGGGAACAGGTACCCGGCTATAGACAGCGAAAGATCTTGTCAGTTTGTTAGTGTTTGAGCGCTTTATCAGCTGCTTGCACTGTATGCTTCCCGGGCAGCTGAGAATGTTCCTGAGTGTTCTATGGTCTGCTGGGGTAATAATATAGTGTAAAGCGCATAGAGCCTGCTGTTGAGCGGGGATATGCGCTACACAAATGCTATTTATTTATTTATTATTATTATTATTCACTTCATTAAAAAGATCAATGTTCTCCTCTTTTACATCATACTGCTATACCCTAAAAGTAAAAGCTGAAGTATGGAATTGAAAAAGAGCAGATCTAAACAAAACGCATTCAAGACGAAAGAAATCGTTTTGGTATAAAACAAATGTTTTTTAAAGTAAAAGTTTTAGTTAGAGTTTTACGGCTCTCGCAACAGCATAAGGTGATATGAGCGCGCAAATAAATGTTTGTTAATTAAAACCTCAGGAAGTCAGCCAGCTGCATGACAAGGAAAGTGTTCGAATGGAACCCACAGGGTAAAAGATCAAGGGGAAGACCACGTGGGACCTGAAGAAGAGTCACAGAAATTAGAAATTGATGTACAGAAAAGAATTGAGAAGCCGGGTCGGCAGTCACCCTGTATAACATGAAGAGGCTAACCCAGGATAGGGAAAGGTGGAAAGTACTAGTTTGGGGCCTTGGCCAAATACAGTGGAAACCATATATAACAGGCCCGGTAATAACAGGGATTTTTTAAATCCCCGTTTTTTCCTACTCTTTGTCTCTATTAAAAGTTATCGGCAATAACAAGGCCTCATCGGAGCCTAACCGGTTATAGCAGGGACAAAGGCTCGTTACAATGTGTAGAAAGTAAGAGAGAGAGAGAGAGAGAGAGTAACGCAGTGATGGAGCAAGTCCATGCAAGCCATGCCACTGCAAGCACACGCAGCGTGTGAAGCGAGAGAAGGCTGCGGTGTGCTGCAGACCTCGATCTAGCCCGAAACCTAGCAACACGCACAGGTAATGTGTCACCAACGATGTCAAGCGCACGAGAAAATGCCTTTCAATTGACAAAAAATACGAATTAATAATCCAGGCTGTTGACAAAAAGCAAGCTCCACTGGCAGAGATTTGTCGTCAGTTCGACATTCCACAAGGGTCGATTGACACCATTATCAAGGATAGAGAGAAGATAGTGGCAGCATACTCCAATGGAAGTTTGCTCTGGATCGAAAGAAGATGAGACTACCCGATGCAGATGCTGTGGACCAAGCTCTTCTGGTGTGAAGCAATGGAGAAAGTTGGTGCCAAACCCCTGTTCGTGGGTACTTGTGGCAAGGGAAACTACCCAAGAATAAGTACTGCTGGATTAGTCCACACATGCTTACTTTCCTTGCATTTCTGACTTAACAGGGATCGGATATAACAGGACATTTTCTCTACTCCCACCATCCCTGTTATATCAGGTTTCAACTGTACCTATATCTATACCCTGGCCCAGGGTGAGAAAACTGTCCCCGCTGTTTTAAGCACAAAAAAATCTGAAATTATGCAAAATGAGCCCAAAAATGTGAAATTATGTGAATATGTTAATTTTAACAAAGAATGATAAAGGAAAATAATCAGAAATTATTATTTTATCATTCTTTGCAAAAACTGATCAAATTTAGCAAAATTATTATTATGCGGGGTGCATAAAACCACGGGGACAGAGAAAAGCAACGATGATGATGACACTGAAAAGAGTGAAAACTTGACGTTCACATGAATAGAGGAATGGGTTGTTGATTGGCAGTCTAATGTGGTCTATCACCATGCAATACATGTACGCCTAGTACTTACTACATAATACATGGTGTATTAACAATTAACCTCAGTATTACCGGTAGTACAGATTTTACGGCGCTCATAACTGCAAAAGAATAAGGTCATATGAGCGACAGAAGGTTAGAGGTGTTACAAGAGAGTAACCCGCGACACCCAAAAGGGTAGAAGTGGCGTATAAAGTATAAAACACGAGAGAGTAACACACATAAAAAAGAAGAAGGGGAGATAAGGATGATAGATGTTTCATAGGAAAGAAGAAGCAAACCACACCAGAGCACCCGCCAACCACCCACTAGGATATACAGTGGAAACCTGATATAACAGGGATGGTGGGGGTACAGAAAATGTCCTGTTATATCCGATCCCTGTTAAATCAGAAATGCAAAGGAAAGTAGGCATTTGTGGACTTATCCAGCTGTACTTATTTGTGGGTAGTTTCCCTTGCCACAAGTACCCACGAACAGGGGTTTTGGCACCAATTTTCTCTTTGCCTCCTTAAACCACTTCAGAAGAGCTTGGTCCACGGCATCTGCATCGGGTAGTCTCATCTTCTTTCGATCCAGAGCAAACTTTTCATTGGAGTATGCTGCCACTATCTTCTCTCTATCCTTGATAATGGTGTGAATCGACCCTTGTGGAAAGTCGAACTGACGACAAATCTCTGCCACTGGAGCTTGCTTTTTGTCAACAGCATTTTCTCTAGCACTTGACATCGTTGGTGACACACTACGTGTGCGTGTTGCTAGGTTTCAGGCGAGATCGAGGTCTGCAGCACACCGCAGCCTTCTCTCGCTTCACACGCAGCGTGAGCTTGCAGTGGCTTGGCTTGCGTGGGCTTGCTCCATTACTGCGTTACTCTCTCTTACTTTTTACTCATTGTTAACGAGCCTTTGTCCCTGCTATAACCGGTTGGGCTCCGATGAGGCCTTGTTATTGTCGATAACTTTTAATAGAGACAAAGAGTAGGAAAAAACGTGGATTTTAAAAATCCCTGTTATTACCGGATCCCTGTTATATATGGTTTCCACTGTATAACCTGAGCTGTTCTTGAAGCTGACGCATTATAAAGTAGTACATGAACAACTGAGTAGAAAAATTAATTAAGTCAAGCATTTATTCCATTGAGTGATTGTTGAGTGTAAATGGCTTGGGTAAAAATCATGCAGAACATCATTCAATAATTCAATAATTCAAACACAAACATATCAGGTTATCATTGAAGCTGAAGTGTATTTTTTGAGTATTCTTAATTAATTTCTGCATACACATACGACAAAATCAATAACAATTCTGTTGAGTTTTCATCATTCATGAGTAAAAAAAACCCTCCACCATGTAGTCCCTTTGGATGCAGCAGCATTTCAGTGAAAAGAAGTGTACAGTTGTACAGATAATGGCAAATGTGCTGAGTATGAGCATTTTCGTGGTTTAAAAATAGTTCAGATTTCATTTTTTAAAAGTCAAGAGTGAGAGAATACATCATCACTCTTTGTTGACACTGGCTCAGTCATCATATCACATGCAGGACTTAAAAACATCGGTGCCACTTCCTAACTAAATAAGTATGGAACAGTAGAAAAGTGGTGTTGAAAACTTAAAATACCAGCAACAACAGCCAAATTCCAGATCATAGTAAGGAGATCAAGAGATATTTTGATTGTCTTCACTTTTAATGTTAGTGTACGAGTAAGTATATACACATACTTTTCATCTTCCTTAATTAACACTGACATAGCCCAAGCGCCATTCATCATTTCATTCATGCACTTGACTATCTGTCCCCGTGGTTTTATGCACCCCACATAATTAAGCAAAATTTGATCATTTTTTGCATAATACTGATGATTTTCCTTTATCATTCTTTGTTAAATTAACAGAATCGCATAATTTCACATTTTTGGGCTCAGTTTGCATAATTTCAGAATTTTTCTTGCATAAAACGACGAGGACAGGACTATGGCGATGTAGTGGTCAGGCTCTTCACGCTACATTAAAAAAAAGGTAAGACTTCTATTCCCACACGAATCTCTCTCTTTCTCTCTCTTGCCCTTTTTAACAACTCCCGGTGGAATAGAGGCCATCAACAACATTGTTTTTGCTGTTGATGTTTTTGTAGCCATTATTTGTTTCACAGGATTTCTTTTCACACTCAATACCTTTTATGTCCATTTAATTAAAAAACACATTTCTGTGTGGATTTTTACTGAAAACGATCAAAATCAAAGGCACCAAAAAATGTAAATTTGCACTTTCCAATACCTCGATTTCTATTCAAGATAGATACATTTTTGTTTTCACCAAAAGCAAGGCAAAAAAAAAAAAAAGCTTTAAGAATAATTATACAACCAGTAACTCCATATTCATGCCAAAAAATTTACAAGCCCTCAATTTCACCTTGTCGTGATACATACAGGGCTGCCAACCCGTCTCCATAGTTTTTAATAATGACCATGAAGAAAATTTAGTAATTTCCCATAAAAATTCGTAATAGTGGTCTCATTTTCAAATTACTATATTGCAACGAACAAAGCTTCTACTCCTGTACGGTATTATTATTGTGGGCAAGGCTAACTCGCGCTGTTCCTTTTTTTTTAGGCGGTGGTTGATTTAGAGATTGGCGGTATTCCGACTATTGGCGAACGATTTACAGGTCTGCACTAAGACTTGTAAAGGAACAAAAAGAGCCCAAAATATTTTTTTACAGCCAAAAATCTGCAGACGGTCAAAATCGTAATAAATCGCCTTACGATCAGAATTTCGCAGAGAGGCAAAAAAATCGTAATGATTACGAAAAAAGCAGAATGGTTGGTAGCCCTGTGCATATGAGGATGAAACGAGTCAAACCATCTTTTCTTTGTCCACAACCAATGAAACAAATCTTATAACTTACAACTCATAAACATACGTCATTAGGGGCTATATATATATAACAAGTACAGTTGAATCTGACAGTTTTAGTTTTTGGTCTTAAGTCCGCCCTCACAAAGTAATACAAAACACATATTTAGCTGAAATAGTCAGTCAGTCCCCTTCGGCCCATATAACTGCCCCATCACAAATGAGGGTCAAGAGAAAAACATTTCGCGCGCCAGTTCTGACAATGTACTTGGCCTAAAATGTTCTGCTTTTCACTGTTGTTTCTGGAAGTCAGTGGTATTGGTTGCATGTGCTCACGATTTATTTGTTGAAGTTTCAAATTCTAAATGATGAAAAAAGTAAAAAAGCAATAAAACCTATCAAAATTCAGGTCAATTGTTAAAAGAATGAAATAGTTTGTTTTTTTCTCTCCTGAAAAATCTAGATTTGAGGGCTTAGTTCTTTTTAACAGCTTGCTGGTGATTTGAAGAACTCATCCAAGTGTGTGAAAAGTTTGATCCCCTTGTGAGCAAGAATATTTGAGAATACTTCAGTTTTATCCCAGCTGGAGGACAAAATTTGTCTCAGAACTGTCAGTTCAAATTGTACTTGCAATACATGTACTGGTACATAGCCCCTTCAGTCAGAAACGAATTATCACTCGTTTTGCCAATTCGTGCTTCAATTACACACAGAATGTCACAACGTTTATCCATTAAATTATACACAGCGACAGACATATATACATGTACTTAATTAAATAAATAGCTAAGATCATTAAAGCAGAGGTACTATATGTGTCCATTTGTCACATCTATGTCTCTAAAAAAAGGTTAATCTGGCAAGTGAGAGGGAAGACAGCTCCTATATCTGTCCCTGTGGTTTTATGCACCCCACATAATTTAGCAAAATTCAATAATTTTTTGCATAATTTCTGATTATTTTCCTTTATCATTCTTTGATAAAATTAACAGAATGGCATAATTTCAGATTTTTGGGCTCATTTTGCATAATTTCAGAATTTTTCTAGCATAAAACGACAGGGACAGCTATATAATACAATGGAGATACTGAGAAGATAAATAATACAGCCAGGGGAGGGGAAGCTCGAAAACTTCCACAACCCTGGCAGACAAATCAACAATCAGTTAATGAATACCTTAACCCTATCCGTACCTTGTGTTTTACTATCGTATAGTAAAGTTTAGTTTTTGGTCTTCTATGTGCAACCACTTTCAAAGAGGAAATTTACTCGTTTATTCGATCCGTACGCTTTGCATAGCAGTCTGTCAAAATGATTTTTTTAGAAATACTGAAACTGTCAAAGAGATCTTCATACTTCAAGTATTCTAATGTGAAGAATACAACCCTGGGGAGTACAAAAATTACCCCAGGGCGTACGGATAGGATTAAGATGGACCTTGCTGAGGAAGGGCTAGGAGTTATGGATAGAATCCAGGTATGCCTGACCAGCATTCATTTATTTACATAATATACTTTAGAATAGTAATTTTCCACGAGGTAAAAAGAGAGTGTTATTGGACATCATCTTTTTTTTTTTCAAAATGCCTCAATTAAGAGTTCAAAAGAGGCCTTTCCCACCTGTGCTCTGATCATGACAAGTTTTTTGAGAACATCAACTCCATGTAGGCCTACCTAATTTTATTGTGCACTCCAAGATGTCTGATCACTGCTAGTCAATTATTCAAGAATGATTTGACATGATTGACAGGTCAGTGATGAAGTTTTGGCTGGTACAGGCTGTTTATGCATTATATTATAAAAAACATTGACTTCTGCTGAACAGATGGGCTTTGGGAAAGACAGGCAGAGTGGTTTTCAAACAAATGACGACAATTTGCAATACAAAACGACAATATCAACCTCCTTCAGAGAAAGGAGCAGACCGCGATCTTCCTCCAGCAAATAGAATATCTGTTATATACAGCTCAACTTCTACTTACTTTAACAGAATAAAATCAGAACTTCCCACAATGTGTCCTTTGAGTGGTTACCCATATGAGATGGTGGATCATCACCCTTTCCACTGCACAGCACTAAAGGAGAGCAAGAGCTATGTTTCTCCCTTCGAGACATTACACTGACAACACACTTTACGGAACATTACAGCTTAGCAAACTACAGCAAACCTATATATTTATCACTACATGGCACTGGGCAGAAGGGAGAGAGCCAAGCTGTTGTTGGATCAATAACAACAACAATAATAAGACTGACTTTTGTTACTTGTTTAACCCTAGCTGTACATCGTGTTTTACTATCGTATCCATACGACGTGGGGAACTCTGTACCACCAATTTCAAAGAGGAAATTTACTCGTTAATCCGATCCGTAATCTTTGCATAGCATTCTGTCAAAATGATTTTTTGGAGAAATACTGACAAAGTTTAAAGAGATCTTTGTACTAAAAGTATTCTAAAATGTGAAGAATACAACCTCGGGGGTACAAAATGACCCCAGGGTGTACGGATAGGGTTAAAATGAACCATAGTCATTTTGTGTGGAAGATCATCAGATGGTGTCAGTTCCGTAATGTCATTTCCAATGGTAATTTTCCTAAAATCAAAAGAAGCAGATTTGATCTAGTTTACAACTTCAACAGAACTAAGAAACAAGAATCAGAAATCATGGTGATGACAAGAAAAGTAGCTGCGTGGTCTGACCAGTTGCATATTACAAAGCCCCTACTTTTTAAAGTTTTAGTAGAGGTTTTACGGTGCTCGCAACTGCATAAGGTCATATGAGCGCCAGAAGATTAGAGGTGTTACAAGAGAGCAACAAATTAATATAAAAAAGAAAAAGGGTAGATAAGGACGATAGATGTTTCATAGGAAAGAAGAAGCAAACCCCACCAAAGCACCCGCCAACCACCCACGCCCCTACTTCAATCACCAATACATTTAATTACTGCTGGTCATCACCCTTGAAACATACCTTTGAGTTAAAACATGATTTTGAGCTTAGTTCAACTACTTCAATTTGTTGGTCATATTCACAGTTTAAAAAAATGATTAAAAAATCACCATTCTCAGATAATTTATATACATATATAAGATGAGTATGCCAGAATAGAGAACAATCCACAGAGATTTCAACAAGATGAGAACTTGCAATATGAACAAGAAGGGTGTGATTTGATTCTTCAACGATATTTATGAAAGTGAATAAAAACGGACATGAGAAACTACAGTGATATTGCTAGGGAACCACTAAATCTTAGTTGTACAATTATCACAAAACGAAATAAAATTCTTTTTGACACGAGTAAACTTTTGAGTGGAAAAAACCCCCAACTATCTAAAAAAGTACAAATATTGAAGTAGTGAACATTACCATTAAGTAACACTTAGAGGATCCTAAGTAGAAACAATAACCCGACTGTAAATATAAGTAGCCTTGATCTGCAGGAGTCTTCAAAAAAGAAAACATTATTATCCCTTTCAACACTTTGCAGTCACCCAGCCAGAAGTACAAAATGCCCCGTCTGGTCACCCAGCCAGGAGAGTGGCAGCAACGGACTTCTCGGACTTGATGCAGAACGTAGAAGTGCGCCAGGTGACCGGAACGGATAATTTTCACTGACGCATTATTGCACCAAGTGACTGCAAAGTGTTACGGAAATGTTGCTTACACTTCAGTCAAGTGAAAACAATAACAGGAGCAAGGACATAAAAAAAAGTTGAATATTGATGTGATCATAAATAATACAGTGGTACATAAAAAAATAAATAAATAAAGTAGTAGTACCGAATGGCAAGAAATTTTGCACACTAATCACAACTGAATGAACCATCCATCCATTCTTTCAAGACCAGTTACATGCAATAGCTTGACAGAATATCGGAGGGGATTAAAGGCAGGTGGAAGCTTAAACAACTCAGTGTTTCCAAACAGTGTAAGCGCCATCATCTTATACACAATTTTGCCCCTTCTTCTCTGGGAAACATTTATAAAAACAGTGAGACTAGATCAGTCACATTCACATTAAGTTATCTTGTCAATCCACACGGATTTCATGACAGTCGTTACAATCAGATGCAGCCTGCTTCATTCAGAGCTGTCTCAGTATAATAAAGCACTCGCAGCTTCACAAAATGGCACATCACGGAAAGTAGTACTTCAAAAACCTGAAATATCAAAAGAAAAACAAAATCATAAAATCACATGATTAAATGCTTAAGTAAGTTTTGAAAAAAAAAAATCTATAATGTGTATAGATAATTTAATTCTGCAAGAGAAAACAAAATGCTTGTTCAAATTCTAAAGAAAAAAACCCAACAACCTTCCAATAGCAAACTTGATAAATTACTTATCAAAATAAATGACACAAACAAAACTGAAGTAAAACTTTTAGTTATTTCCCCTGGCTTAGTAGTGTCTTAATTTTGTAACGAAGGAACTTTTTGAACTGCATATGGTACCATTCTTTAAGTTTCATATGGTATCATTCTTTAAATTTCATATGGTATCATTCTTTAAATTTCATATGGTATCATTCTTTAAATTTCATATGGTATCATTCTTTAAATTTCATATAGTATCATTCTTTAAATTTTAGAGGTCAAATCACACTTTCTTAGTAGCTGATTATTGTTTAGAATCTAAGATATTTACACCGATGTCTTGTTCTGACTCTTTCTTGAGCTAGAGACACTCAACTATTAAAAAATAAGAGCATAATAAAAATAAACTGCCCTGGCAGAACATTTGGGAATTCAGATAAATAAGATAAGATAAGATAAATATAAATCTTTATTGTCCAGATCCTGGCACACTGGTTTGGTGTTTCACAACAAACACACATGCACATACCCATGCGTGCATCCATACACACATACACACTCTCTCACACATCCTTTCCTCCCCACAAATCTGTGCACATAATCATAATAATACAATGGTGTGCTTGCACTCACAAACAGGCTCATTGTCATGTGCATAATTTAAATGAATAATAATTGTTAACTGTTAACATTATCATAAATAGCATTAAGCTAGATACGTAATCAGTTTTCTCTTTGATTGTAACCCAATGGTATTCTGACATTGTACGCTTTAAAGGTCATAGGAATATTTATATTTCAAGATTATTACGATAGTAGGGGTTTAATGGATGGTGGAAAAAAGGACCTTCTGTATCTTTCCTTGTTGCAAATCAGAAACCTTGGTCTTTTACTTCTGATTGATATTTTTATTGGAGGGGACGGAGGACGTTGGTTGCCCAAAATGATGGAATTGATTTTTCTAGTGGAAGCGATACCGGTAAAGTATAATTCATCAATGTAAGGGAATGTAGATGTTGACATTTTGCATGCTTTCTGTATTAATAGATTCGATTTTTCTTGGAAGGACAATAAAAACTTCGAACACCATTTAATTTCAAACCTTTTTAGGTTAGTTCAGTAGAGGTTTTACGGCGCTCGCAACTGCATAAGGTCATATGAGCACCAAAGGGTGGATGTCAACAGAGAAGTCTTTACAGGGAATCAGACTTACTCTGCTCACCTCTCTAGCTTCAACAGCACAAAGTCTGCTTTGACTATCAAGGCACCCCGGAAACAGCGGGTCATAAGAGATTGACAAACATACAAAACAAGTAGAGGAAAAATGACGATAGTAAGGAATAGGAAAGAAAAAGCAACAGTTCCCTGTTGCAGTTCAGGCACAGTTATGAGCATGACATTGATGAATCAGCCCATTTACAATTCTGCAGTGCATAAGAACATGTTAATGTCCCCCCCTCTGGGAATGGCTTAAAGACACTTCAGTCAGTAGCAACGCCCCAAGGGGTAATTTCAACTTTATCTTCCAAGTTTTTTTTATATTTCAGAAAAACGGCCCCAAATCTAAGAGTTCAGATGGTTGTAAGAATAAAACATATCTTGACAGATTTCTCAGACATACGACAGATATAAATATTACTTACACAAAGTAAAATAAAATAAAAGGAAATGAGAACATTCAGATGTAAGAAGATGAAAAACTTCATTCAAAGAACAAAACTTACCACCATAGAGAGACATCTTTGGAATGATCTGTCATATAGACGTCCATACTGCTTGGAGGATGACCAATGTCCACCAATATCTGAGTATAGAGAGGTTTCTCCCGGACGTGCACCACTGAGTAGTTCAAAGAATTGAGACCATCATGTGGCCATCTTGCTTTCCATCCCAAGAACATCTCATTTCTGAAAATTACATTAGTATGTTAGCGTTAAAACTTGTGCACTAACTACTTGGTTATCTATGAAGGCCTTGCTTCCCACACATCTGAAACATTAATATTCGACCTTTCTTTTTATGGACATAAATTCATAATTTTACCCCCCGATTACTTTTTCAAGATGAAATTTTAAGCATTCAATTGTCAGAAGCAAATCTGAAAAAAAAAATGTAAGAGAACAGGTCCACTTGTTAATCGGGCAAGAGCAAAAGTGAGAATAAAAGACTTTAAAAATAAAAAAAAGTAACAACAGGTGTACTGAGCTCCTCTCTAGGAAGAAATGAGGGGGAAAGGAGGAGGGGAGCCTGTGCGTTCATGTGGGTGCTGGTGGTCATTTCTTCACAACGAGAACATTTTAAACTGTAGCATTACTACAAGTCGTTCACCGGCATGTGATGCTTGCTCACGCTTCGTTTGGAGTCCATACCAAACCGCGTAGGCTATATAAATGTTCGGTTGTTTTTATTGTTCTTCGCTTCCTGGTATAGTGCGCTTCAGGCTAGGCCTACGCCATGTTTGACGATAAATCTGTGTGATGTGAGTAGGAATGTAATAAACGACTACAACCTATGTCACAGCCTTTCTGGAGATCTTACAACTTTACAATAACAAGCAAACTGAAGACACATTAGGTCTTGGTCTTGACTGATATCTTTTATTGACCTACAAATTAATGACGCTCACATTCCACTTCCACTTCCTCCCTTCGACCTTGTCTATGTAAATTAATGTATTGTAGTGCGAAGGGGCAAAACAGTATTGTGAGAAAGATGTGTTCTTCTAGACCACATTGACACAATCCACTTTTTTACAAGGAGTAAAAAAATATATTAAAAAAATAAATCCAGCCTCTTCAGACATCAATCTGTCTGAGGTAAAGGCCTAGCTAAGGTCTCGTCTCTCTTTGGAAAATATGTTAGAATGATCTTTTGCACACGACATCATGGTTACCCCCATGTTGGTCCCACACAGAGTGAGGATCCTGGATGTGCCTTGTAGTTGTAGGTCAAGTAAGCACTGAAAGGAGACCTCAGCAAGACCATTACCTTGTTTAACCCTATCCGTACGTCGTGTTTTACAATCGTATCCATATGACGTAGGGAACTCTGTGCCCCACTTTCCAAAGAGGAAATTTACTCGTCAATCAGTTCCGTATGCTTTGCATAGCAGTCAAATTGATTTTTTGAGAAATACTAAAAGTTTCAAAGAGATCTTTGTACTAGAAGTATTCTGAAATGTGAAGAATACAACCCCGGGGGTACAAAATGACCCCAGGGCGTACAGATAGGGTTAAACCAGTGTGTCCCGGCTTGCATACTAATCAGCAGTTTTATCGTCAAAACTAACCCGTGTTCCGAGCGAGTCTCCTTGGCATGTCTCACCATCTTGAAACGGCCGATGTGTGGCGGTGGGCGAGTCAGCAAAAGGCCTGACTCCTGGATTCTGTGAGAAAGAGAGAAATGCAAAGCCATATAAACCTGTCCCCACGCTTTTATGCAAAAAGAATTATAAAATTATGCAAACTGAGCCCAAAAATGTGAAATTATGCGATTTTAATAATTTTAACTAAGAACGATAAATTAAAATAATCAGAAATAATGGAAAAAATTATCAAATATTGCCAAATTATGCGGGGTGCATAAAACCACAGGGACAGGTAAATAGGAACAGAGCTTTTGGTTGTTGTATAAGTAACACAACTCTAAGGATACAATTTTGATCCTTCACTAAAACATGTTCCAAGATAGTAAAGTTCCAGAAAGTGTGTTGTCAATGTTCGATCTCAGAGGGAGAAGTTTAACTCTACCTTCATTTTGGGCTGCGCAGTGGAATGGGTGATGATCCACAGTTTCATGCAGAGTCACACAAAAGACATGTTGGTGGAAGTTGCAATAGATGACAGGCAGTCAGGATTGGTCACTTGGAAAGGCTGCAAGGCTGAGGGCTTTTCCCCAAGACCAGATCTATCATGAACAGTTTCCTCTTATCTGTTCCCGACATTTCATAGGGTATATCACTACAGTGAGTCTGTCTTTTTTTACCCCCCCCCCCCAACCCCTATATCCATCCAACGCCTTTGAATTAATAATTCATAACTGCAGTTGGGGAATCCTTCACAAAAAAGTAACAGGGGGGCCCCTCTCGTGGCTTAGAGGTTTAGGTGTTCGTTTCTCATTCAAAGGTTCTGGGCAGCGACAGAAAAATGTTGTTCTCTAACATTGTCTCCTTTCACCTGCTCTCTAGCAATGTTCTGTCTTTTGCTTTCATCTCCACTTTCTGCCCCCACCCCCTCACCTCCTTTGCCCCCTCCACAGGGCTCCTGACTCTTTCCGCAGCCTTTCTACTGCTACTCCATTGCTTCTTCTTACTGCTGTCTTTCAGCTACACCCTTGATTTTCTGGTAAGAAAGATCTACATCTAGCCATCTGGGACAAGGGTGAAAAATCTCGGAGGTCCCTTATGCAAGTTGCGCACGTTAAAGAACCTTTGGTGGTCTAAAATCGATAAGAGTAGTCTTCGGCCGCCACCCGGGCAAAATTCAAAATTTGCTACCATCTGAAAAAGTTTAATGTGTTTCAGCGCGCTCATATGACTTTATGCAGTTGCGAGTGCCGTAAAACATTTACCAAAAAAACAATGGAAACTCACCTGGCAGAGAAATCGTCATCCTCGTTGCCCCATCCCCAGTAGGAATTAGCATAACCATTGATTCGGCGGAAGTTTTGCTTGTTCATGGCAATCACTCCTCCAGCATAGTTGTAGTACATGACACTGAGAAACACAGGAGACAAGATGAGTTTTAACCCTATCCGTATACCCTGGGGTCATTTTGTACCCCCGGATTTATTCTTCACATTTTAGATTACTTCTAGTGCCAAGATCTCTTTGAAACTTTTAGTATTTCTCAAAAAATCATTTTGACAGACTGCTATGAAAAGCGTGCGGATAGGATTAACGAGTAAATTTCCTCTTTGGAAAGTGATGGCACAGAGTTCCCTACGTCGTATGGATACGATAGTAAAACACGACGTATGGATAGGATTAATGTCAACATGTGGTCTATTACAAGCGCTCAGAGCCTGTGTATTTTAATCAGGGTTGAACTCTATATAAATGCCACAAATCATCATCATTATTATTATTATGACAAGAACATAGCGTAAATGTGAAAACTAACAAGAACAACTTTGAACTTGCCAACTTAATAGTTGTCCAGATTTCTAGACAAGCACAACTACATATTCATCAATACTTTGTTGTTGTTGTTGTTATGTTGTTATCGATCCAGCAACAGCTGGGCTCTCGCCCTTCTGTCCAATGCCATGTAGTGATAAGTGCAGGTCTGCTGCAGTTGTAGTAATGTTCCATAGAGTGTGTTGTCTATGTTAGGTCTCGGAGGGAGAAGGGTAGCTCTGATGTCATTTAGGGCTGTGCAGTGGAACAGGTGATGCTCCACAGTCTCATATGCATAGTCACACAAGGGACACATTGGGGGAAGTTCTGGGTTTATTCTGTTCAGGTGGAAGTTGAGCTGTATATGTTCTGTTCGTAGGCAGAAGATTGTGGTCACATGCTTATCTTCACCACGACAAGTCTTGATTTTGATGGCACTTATTCTTTAACTCTAAGGGAGATCACTACTATATAATTCCTCCTTGGAAGGATAAGTGTTTTTCAAAAAAGGTGTGTTAAGATACAAAACTACAATCCTAATGGCCATTATTGTAGTTTCATAATACATTTTTTCCTAAAAGAATCATTTGAAGCCAATCATAAAATAATCTTCAGCATCAAGACCCCATTAAGCATCCCTACAACAAACTTACTGGTATCTCATTTCATCAATGGCCGACGCCAGATGACGGGCATACCCATCACACAGATACAGATTACGATCGTCTTCTGGAAGAAGGTCAACATCTTGGAAGACCAGGCAGTCAAAGTCACCTTGATGAAAAGCCTCCAGATATCCAACATTCATCAGCTTGCCGCGGTTGAACTTGTCA
This sequence comes from Aplysia californica, assembly GCF_000002075.1. Lineage (NCBI taxonomy): Eukaryota > Metazoa > Mollusca > Gastropoda > Aplysiida > Aplysiidae > Aplysia > Aplysia californica. The sequence goes on from NW_004797425.1 coordinate 1,313,988, forward strand.
GTACCAGCCTATTAACAAACAAATACGTATGTGAAAATACTCACATCAAAGAAACTATACTTTGTGGGCAGAAAAGCAAAAACATAAAAAACAATAATTTTTTTAAAGGCAGATACTAGACCATAAACACCCAGGAAAAGAATAATTACCATCATTTCCCTCCTCAATTAAATCTAGACACAAGTTGGTTATGACCAAAAGTAAATGCATTAAAACTTTTTGACATACATGAAGCTGTACAAAAATAAAGTAGCTCTGAAATCGTTGCGCAAACTTTAAAAGTTTTACAGACGACTGGGGCAAATGAAACATCAATACAGTGGAATTTTCAGATACTTCCAATACAAATAGGCCATACAGGGGTGGAAGATTAAAGATGCCACAAGAGAGGAACGCACAAAGAAAAGAAGAAGGATAAATAAGGACAATCTCTCTCTTGCCCTTTTTAACTCCCAGTTTTTTGGGGTGTTTTTGGTTTTTTTCCATTTTTTTTTTTTGCTGAATAAGAAGGAAGTGGATAGTGGTTATTGAATAAGATAGATACTACATTAAGAAATAGAAATCTGATCCTTTGACGATTTTCGGGTATAAAAGTTGCAATTGCTTTCGTTTATTTTTAAGTTATAAATTAACTTTCTTTACTTTTTGACCCCCTCTTGTGAATTTTATTAACAAAGTCAAAAATAAATGTTGTCCCCAAAACTGAATTGCTATCTGACACATTTATGATTGATGGTCACATTGAACTATCAATCTGAAAAGCTCATATTTGCTGGATCCTGCTTTCACTAAAATTGAACATCTGACCAAATAGTTTTGCTAAATGAGAAGTTCACTATAGAAGACTAATTCAGAACAACAACAAATAAAACAAATGAGAAGTGTGCCGACAAAATGAGTTACTTATCCGATTTGAGCACTATGGAAATAGATACACCATGCTTATGTGTGAAGTTTTTACAATTTATAAGTATGAAATAATAAAGGGCATGTTATACTTAAAGAATATGGCATCAATAGAAAATCTACAAATTTGACGCTAGTGTCGATTTTTGGCCAATATCTCCATTTGTGGATAGCGAGAAGTAACTCGTTTTGTCAGCACATCTCACAAATCATAATAAAAAAATTTTAAAAAGCTCAAACAATTGGATAATCATAACAGCATTGCCCTCTTAAACTTGATGATGTTTTATTGTCAGATAGTTTGTCATAATTACACAGATATCACATAAAAAGATTAAAACTCCAGCCATGCATAATTTTATTGACCAGACATATACCTGTTCTATGAGGAATATTCTGTAATCAATTTTCTGTGTCTGCAGCATGGGGTGTAGTCGTCTCAACAGAATGTGAAGATGATGCAGTCGATCCCGGTAAGGAATAATAATTGCCACTCGTTGCCAAGAACGACAGTCACTCGGCGACCACTTGCCCCCTTTCTGGACCTCTGGATTGGCCTCGATGATGCTCTGTTCACTGGGCTCTCCAAATATGTCAACCTCTGCGTCTCCTGTGACAGACATGGAATCAAAGCTAGTTTAGTTTTAGTTTTAGTAGAGGTTTTATGGCGCTCGCAACTGCATAAGGTCATATGAGCGCCAGAAGACTAGAGGTGCTACAAGAGAGTAACAAATAGAAAAAAGAAGAAGAGATAAGGACGGTAGATGTTTGATAGCAAAGAAGAAGCAAACCACACCAGAGCACCCGCCAACCACCCACTGGAATCAAAGCTGTAGTTCAAGGCAATAGAAAACCAACCACAAAACGTCCAAAAAGAAAAAAAGTGCACAGAACAATACGCGTCACTTGACTGAGATCTTATCAGTGCAGTTGTTGTTATCGATCCAGGCTTAAATGAGATAAAAGGCTAAATATCTTGTTTTTTAGTAACAGTTTTACGGCATTTGCAACACAATAAGGTCATATAAGTGCCGACGATTAGAGGTTTTACAAGAAATTTACAAACATAAAAAAGAAGGAGGAGAGATAAAGACGAAAGATGTTTGATAGGAAAGAAGAAGGAACAAACCACACCAGAGCATAGGCCAACCACCCACTGAAAAAAAGAAAAAAAAAGAGCACAGAACAATACGTGTCACTTGACTGAGACGTTATCGAAGCAGTTGTTGTTGTTATCGATCTAGGCGTAACTGAGGCAAAAGGCCTAAATATCTTGTGGCACTATCAGAAGCTCCTGTCGTAAGCAGGACAATAAGGGGGCTCTCGTGGCTTAGAGGTTAAGGTGTTGGCCTCTCATTCAAAGGTCCCGGGTTCGAATCCGGGTAGCGACCGAAAAATTTTCTGCTCTAAAATTGTCTCCTTTCACCTCCTTTCCTGCTCTCTGGCAATGTTCTGTTGTCTGCTTTCATTTTCGCCTTTCTGCCCCCACCCTGTCACCTCCTTTTCCCCCTCCTCTGGGCTCCTGACTCTTTCTGCAGCCTTTCTACTGCTACTCCTTGGCTCCTCCTTACTGCTGTCTTTCTGCC
>NW_004797425.1:1318396-1329860 GCF_000002075.1 Aplysia californica
GAGGGGGGAGGGAGGGAGGGAGGCTTATATTCGTATACTGTAGCAAAGACCTCGAATTTGCCTATCTTCTCGCATATAATTTTTATGGTAATTCTCGGCAATAAGTTGTATGAGAAACCTTCCAGATCGCGCATTTTGTCATTTTGTACACTCGACCATTGTCCCTCCGTGAATCTACGGCGAGTCGGTCGGCAAAGCATTTTCGCTAGCAAATCGGCAAAAATATGGCTTGTTACGACAGCTTATTATATCGGCCACCCAAACCCAATCCCATCCTCTTGGAATATAACGCAAGGGGAAAATAACCCAATCCGTTTCTGAGACTGTACGTCAATACAACACGTTCTCTCTTCTCTGTGCACAGGGCCCCTATAGACCCTCAGTGTCACTTTGCCCCTTGGAAAAAGCATAATAGCGCCAATACCAGGATTTGGTCTTAATTAAAGCATAGCGAACTGTAGTGAATTGTAGTCGCTAATCGCTATAGTCTTAAGGCAAACATTAGCTCGACAATTGACAAGTCGTTTGTTCGAATTTCCTGCTTCTGAGTAGTGGGAGACTACCCAGGCCAGTGAGAGAATGTAAAAAACAAACAAGGGATCATTCTTGGGAATTTGAAACTACATCATGTCGTGTACATTGTATTAACTGGAACGTGCGGCAGAGCGAAGTGATACTTATATGGTGCACAATCAGGATCAATAGCTTTAAACAATGACACGTTCTGTTGTTCCGTCTGTTTCTTTTGATTTAAAAAAAAAACGAACTAAACTCCGACTCATAGGCCCATGGCGTACAAACACCGCTCTTTTAGTTGGCTCGGCGACGGAGAGGCCGGGTCATACAGAGGTCACTAACTCAACCAAGCGTGCTACCTGCTTGTTTTATTAGAGGTTTTACGGCGCTCGTTACTGCATAAGGTCATATGAGCGCCAAGGGGTGGATGTCATCAGAGAAGTCCTTAGAGGTAATCAGACTTACTCGGCTCACCTCTCTAGCTTCAACAAAACAAAGTCTGCTTCGACTATCAAGGCACCCCGGAAAAAGCGGGTCACACACACAAAATAAGCAGAGGAAAAATGACGATAGTGAGGATTAAGAAAGAAAAAGCAGCAGTTCCCTGCTGCAGTTCAGGCAAAGTTATCAGCATGACATTGGTGAATCAGCCCGTTTACAATAATAACAACTCTGCTGTGCAAAAGAACTCAAGTGGTTAATGTCCCCCCTTTGGGAATGGCCTTAAGACACTCCAGCCAGGCACGACCGGGGGGGGGGGGGGGGGGGGGGGGGTGACACTACCTGTGAAGGCAGTCGGTAATATGAATTTTCAACACATATTTTATTGGCTTACACAAACAAACAATATCGCACGTTCACACAAGTCTGCTCTTAAGGGAAAGCAACTAAACTTCTGAATTGGTCCGAAGAAGCAAAACCATGGCTGCTTCCGTTTTTGGAGTTGCTCCTAAAATATCTGTCTATTTATAGTTAGTCGAAACAACAAACACAAGATACTTCAATGGCTAATAACTTCTTAACACTGATAAATATTTACAAAACTGGTGCACAAGACATGAAAATGTGTTTAAAAAGGTTCTTGTATCATGTTGCAACGGAAAGTATTTTCTGCTATCAATGAATAACGACGATTTCTCTGTGTAGTAATAATAATAATAATAATAATAATAATAATAATAATGGATTGCATTTATATATCGCACATCCACTTATGTAATGCTCTATGCGCTTAACATGATACATATTATGGATTTACAAATCAATTTTAAAGGTACATAGTGTTACATACTCGTGCAAACACATATTCACTCACGCACGCACCACACACACATACATACACACAAACACACATATGTACATATGCACATACGCACATACAAACTCACAACGATCTACAGCTTGGATGCATTCTGTCTAATCGAAATATGATGAAAATAGAAATGATTTTAGTGTAAACCCAACGCCTCTAAAAATTGCAGGTCTCCGAAAAGAGGGCAGTCTCTTCAATTCTGTGGTCATTTGTATCATGTCATCTGATTGTTTGCATGTGCCAACTATGTGTTCTCTGGAGTCTTGTAAAATGCTTGCCCGTTTGCGTGCTGTTGGTGCCCTGACTTTAGATGTCCGTCTCCGTGAAGCAATTGTATAAGACGAGACTAATGGCTGTCCCTTTGTTTTCAGCTTTGTAACTTTCTTCTTTGGATCGAAATGTAATTTTCTCTTGATGAGATGTGTGCTTGGTCTCTCCTCTTCTTTTGTTAGAGGTTGTCTTCTTCTTCTTCTCGATCGCATCACACTTGAAGTCTGGTATCTGTCATAAATTGGGCCGTCCTGCTCAGTTCATCTGTTGGCCCGTATAGCTTCTCTTGCAGCGTAAGTGGGGTTGGCCACGTTTCCTGTCTCAGGGCCCTGTGTGTCTTGCAGTGCTGAAGGATGTGTTCAACAGTTTGGTCCGCCTCTCCACACTGGCATTTTGGTGATTGTACTCGTTTAAAACATTTGTACGTTGTCTCAGTCTTGTGTGTTGTGTCCTTAGTCTAAAGATAATCACTTGTTCTTGCGGGACAGCTCATGGTAGCCATCTGGTGTCTGAGGTGCTTTAAATAGTGTATTTATAATAGTTTTTATTTCTGTGTAGTTAACGTTAGAGGTTGATCTTCAGGCTTGTTTAGTGAGCGAGTGAATGTTAAAGTTCATGCTTGAACATCGGAGGTGTGGTGTACAAGTATCTGTTGTGAGTGTGTTTGTGACCTTGAACTTGAAGGTGTCATAAGTGTTGATGAAGTGACGGGGTGTGGTGTGGGTAGGTCAAGACTTGTTTCTTCATAACAGTCGTGGCTGGATGGGAGTTATTTTTAAAAAAAATAAATTAAGTAGAGGTATTACGGAGCTCGCAACTGCATACATAAGGTCATATGAGCGCCAGAAGAGTAGAGGTGTTACAAGAGAGTAACAAACATAAAAAAAGAAGAAGGGGAGATAAGGACGATAGATGTTTGATAGGAAAGAAGGAGCAAACCACACCAGAGCGCCCGCCAACCACCCACTGGATGGGAGTGAGGTGGCTACTTGTTGTAGGGCTGGCAGTATATATTATACGACTTGTTGATGTATCATCATTTATAATGGCACTACATGTATAGTAGTATGTGTGTGCTGGGCCATCATGTGAGCAGGTCGACTCTGGAGAATGTAGGTATCATAATTTTGTAGGCAGCCATCAACAAGACTCAATCGATGTCGACAAACAGAGCAGGAATTCACATATTTTAATTTATGTTATTGTTAAAGCCACACCGTATGTTGCTGCTAGCTTCAGCTTTTTTTGTGGCTTGAACAGACGTAACATTTGTCTCCTTTTGATCTTTGAAATCGCCGTAAAACACTTGACGTACAAATGTTAGCGGAATATGGCCGTCCATCTTCGTCCCTCACATCAATCCCATAAATCAAGAGAATGTTTCTTGCTATTGTCTTACATAATTGGGTATTCTGTAACCTTTTTTTTTGTTTGTTTGACAATTAAATTGTAAACGCTGTCACAAAGCTTAGTCAGAGACTGTCTAAGACTCAGTGTAGTTAAACAGTTTTTACCAAGAAAAACAATTCAATAATGGATTGTAATTCGCTGCAAAATGCCACGGAAACAAAATTGAATTCCCATCATTAGGAAATATATGTTACCACATAGCACAAACAGAAATGAACACTATCGGCTCATTTTGGAACTTGTCAAATTCACAACGGCACTTTCGATCACTTTACACTCATTAATTAAAACTGTTCTTATATCCAAACGAATTAATTGAAACTGTAGAAACTTTCAAAGGATGACAAGAACATTCGAGGAAGCGAAATTGACGAAGAAGAAGATACAGGGGTAGAGGAGCATCCTTTTATGGCTTATAAAATTAGGGGAACAAAACAGGTTTTGTTAAGGACTAGATAGGATAACGCTGCTGTGCACGAGTTGACCCCGGTCACTCATCGACCCGACGCGTGAAACTGCAAGTCACCTGTCACTGACTTAAGGCCTACCGCGGGAGGCCTGGGCAAACTAAAAGATCGCTGGGACGGAATATTGGACGCCGTGAGTCAATAACGACCCCTCCCTACCCCCCCCCCCCCCACACACACACACACACACAAACACACGCAGTCCCATTTGCCCACCTTAACGGCTCGTAAACACCAAACATCCGCGTTCGTGTGGTATAGTGTGTGAGACGCACGAAAGAATATTATTTCTTATCAGGGCCCTTTCTGTCTGTGTTCCCATTCCCACCAATCACAGTTCTAGTCTTCTTCTTCTTCTTCTTCTTCTTCTTCTTCTTCTCGATCGCATCACACTTGAAGTGTAGTATCTGTCATAAATTGGGCCGTCCTGCTCAGTTCATCTGTCGGCCCGTATAGCTTCTCTTGTAGGCTGTTCTAGTGATAGTTGTCGTTCATGCGCGTGGTGAGTTTCTGCTCTCGTGTTGTGACCGACCCCCCCCCCTCCCCCCATGGAGGAAGATGAGGATCTGCTCTTCCTTTACCCTATCCATACGTCGTGTTTTTACTATTGTATCCATACGACGTGGGGAACTCTGTGCAACCACTTTCCAAGAGGAAATTTACTCCCATCCGTAGGCTTTGCATAGCACGCTGTCAAAATGATTTTTTGAGAAATACGGAGTTTCAAAGAGATCTTTGTACTAGAACTAGAAGTATACTAAAATGTGAAGAATACAACCCCGGGGATACAAAAATCACATCAGGGCGTACGGATAGTGTTAAGAGTATGATCCGCAAGATAAACACATACGAGGTCTTACAGAAGATGGAGCTGCAAGCAGAAATGCAGTGTTCTATTCAAACACTTGAAAAAAAGGGTCGTATGCGCTACTAAGCGGAGCCCACAACTGGGGCAAAAACTGGGGCAAGAATTGCGTCAAGACCAATATTAATATTATCTAGAGTCTATATATCAATATTCTGTTTATTTATCAATCTTTTAAATGCTGTCCCTGTCGTTTTATGCACCCCGCATAATTTAGCAAAATTTGATCATGTTTTGCATAATTTCTGATTATTTTCCTTTCTCATTCTTTGTTAAAATTAACAGAATCGCATAATTTCTCATTTTTGGGCTCAGTTTGCATCATTCCAGAATTTTTCTTGCATAAAACTACGGGGACAGTAAATGTCTTTCGCTTGTCTGTAATTGGTGCCCTTTTTTTCAATGAGGAGTGTCGGCAAACTCAAGAGACTGTCAAAATGTATCTGCTCTCACTCGGATATTATTATGTATCCAATATTTTTGTCTTCATGTCATGTGATAAAATTTGGAGTAGCAGAAGGTGATTTTCGCCATGTAATTGTCTATCTCTTATTCATCCTCTTATTTCTTTCTTTGAACAACAGTAAAATCTTCAGTTTAGTCTTTGCATCCATGTTGATAAAACACGCACGATAACGCATGAATAGACAGATGATAGGTGTTTTTTTTGTTTTTGTATACTGTTTTACTGCGCTCGCAACTGCATAAGGTCATATGAGCGCGCGGGACACACCTAATATTTTCAGTTGGTAGGAAATTTTGAATTTTGCCCGGGTGGCGGCCGAAGCCTACTCTTCTTATCGATTTTAGACCACCAAGGGATCTTTAACGTGCACAACTTGCACACGGGCCCTCCGAAATTTTTCGCCCTTGTCCGAGAAGGCTAAGTGTAGATCTTTCCTACCAGAAGATGAGGGGTGTGGCAGAAAGACAGCAGTAAGAAGAAGCGAAGGAATAGCAGAATAGCAGGGGTGGGGGCAGAAAGAGGAGACGAAAGCAGACGACAGAACATTGCTAGAGAGCAGGAAATGAGGTGAAAGGAGACAAATTTAGAGAAGAAAATATTTCGGTCGCTACCCGGATTCGAACCCGGGACCTTTGAATGAGAGGCCAACACTTTAACCTCTAGGCCACGAGAGCCCCGATGATAGGTGTGAACGGGCACATATTTGTAAGATAGATGAATGCACAATACCACACGAACGTAATTCGGCAAAGATGAGGCAGCCGAGACAGCTATCATCACGCATTTGTTTACATCACATCCATCCTTTACTCTACAAAACCCCTGTCCCTCTTGACACTCCAAAGGAAAAGGCTGACCATGGCCATATTAACGATTTTTTAAAGCTAGATAACTATTTTTTAAATTTGCTGATTACTTAAACATGGTGGTGAGTGGGCAGTCCTGCTTATGCACACCCAAACATTCCTCCTCCGCCCTCCCCCCAAACATACACACATAAACACACGCAATGCACGTGCAAACGTAGGCAGGCACACACACACACACACACAAGTTTTTAAAAAGTAATTACATAATAACATATCATGAAAAGAAAGTCCCACTCGGTGGTGACTACATTTACCGGGGTAATGTTCGTCATTTTTTTTAAACCTTCTTTGTCTCATTCTGATTTTGGGTCTAAATTCTAAAATTGACCCTGAATTTACCTGAAATGGGAACTTTTAGAGGTAGGCAGTCCTGAGTAAACAAACTATTAAGTGTTGCCTTGTAGAAAGTTTCCATTATAATTAAATTCTATCAATTTTTAATGACTGATTTTATAAAAAAATAGCCTCTGATTAGCCTGTTCCTTCATATTGTCAACATGCTCATGCCAAACAGCTCATGGTCTACAGGGATTCCGGATTCTTCTGTATGCTTGTGTTACCTCACTCAACAGTCGCGTTAATTATTGCCAAAGCTAGGACGTTTTGGTCATAACGTCTGAAATTTTAAAAAATCATCTCTTTGATTTTGACTTAACTTTACGAGTTATCCCCGCACCATTTGATAAAAGCAAAAATAACCAGACCCTGCCCAATTTAGATGATGATAAATTTACAGGGTTGTGAGCAGGATCTGGCCAAAAATCCTGAAAAATTTTTGGTGTAAAAATTTTTAATTCAAAGCGTGGCGAGCGGCATTTCATTCAGATAATATATTAACATGTGCTAAAACATTTAATACATTGGTCTAGGCCTATAAGAAAAACCTAAATATAAAAAAAAAAAATAGAACTCACCAATAACTGCATATTTATAGAGTGTGTAATGGATGGGGGAAGGTCTTGCTGAAAAGAAATTACTTTCCCCTCTTTAACCGAAAAACTGGCAAACCTAAATTTACACAGCCCGCCTCATGCCTGATTTAAAACTTTCCAGAAATGTTTCGCTTGTTAATTTTTATAGGTAAGACAATACACAATACCACCCCCCCCCCCCTCAAATTCTCTTCCCAGACACTTACCAAGCTTTTCAAAATCCAGCTTACACCTTCCTTCGTCGGAGTTGTCGAGGCGAGCCATCTCTATGAGCATATTCGGCATTGTCTCCACACAGTGACTGCGGTAGTTGAAGAAGGCAAACACCAGCAAAGAAAAGTACACCATAAAGAGGATCTGCTTCACATAGCGTCTCAGCCGTGACGTCCATGATTTGGACAAGCACTGCCTCATCTTCCTAAGGACTTAGTTTCTCTTGTCTCCAGAATGTGTCACAGCTGTCCCTCGGTCCCTCTTGCACAAACCCCTGCCGTGTGCACCTTATTGAAAGAATAGTTCATCCACTTCTGGTGCATGCTGTTCAGCACATTTTCGAGCCAGGCAGCAAGGACTAGAAAATAAAGGGGGGAAAGGGGGGAAGGGTCTTTTTAGATTCATGCTTAAAAGACTCAATATTGGTGCTATTTGAGGCTAAGCATCATGCAAACAAAGTGATGGCCATATGATTTGAAGAAATTGAAAAAGAAAAACATTTGAATGTCACTTCACAAACTTATAGAGTTAAGAGGCAAGGACAGCCGAGATAAATGTCAAGAAGAAATTACCAAACACTTTGAACTTGATCACCTTGTTTTCTTGAAAATAATCCAATCTTAATCTTTACCACCGAAAAATTCATTGATCTAAACAAAACTACAATTTGAACCTGATCACCTTGTTTTCTTGAAAATAATCCAATCTCATTCTTTACCACCGCAAAATTCACTGATCTAAACAAAATTACAAAATAAAGCAGTCCATCCACATACACACGGCAATTGTAAATGGTATAGAAAGACTTCAGTAACAAGCAACCACCGTAACGAACACAATAAAACAAAGGGATCTTAGAACCTATGATCTATTCCAAGCCTTAATCCTAATAAACCCTCTTTCGATAAATTTCATTTGACTGCTCATTATGGAATTCCTCCCTAATGCTACTGTCTTTGGCCGAAATGCTCGCCCCATATCGTAATCATCACCGCAACCAGTCACGTGGGACTAGCACTTTGCGAAGTAGAAAGTGGTCAATCTGACCAGACTTACGGTAGACTGCTGTACAGCGTGGTAGCCCTTCATCAATTAAACCGACACCCAAAGAAATATATGCCAAGTTCTCACCAAACCCCTAAACCATTCATACATGATTGCAGGCCTTCTTTGTTCCTCCAAGCAGTCATACCTATTCTCATATCTATATAAATATGTTGTTATGACTTAAATCACAAGAAAGGCCTGCCTCAAAGATCAATGAGAGATTTAATGAGCTTCTGGAATTAGACAGTAATCAGTACCACCGATGATCGAACACTGCTTCGTATTCTATTCTTTTACGCAGTGACTACGTTCACGGTGCCTGATTCATCCACCATTGGCCAGCTCAGAGTAAGAACGTAAGACCATTGGCACAGAGGAATGATGAATGAAATGACGAAACAGCAAAGGAAAACTCGTGAGAAAAATAATGCAACAGTGGTCCAAATGCAACAGAGTATACGGAGGGCGAAGGCGAGCCCAGCAAAACAGCTGCGGTCGATATAAGGCCTAGCTCTCTCAGCGTGCGGAACACGACTTCCATCTTCTTCCCGTGTGCGGACCCGGCAACGCTCGACAATTTGAAAATAAAAGTCGTCCAAAGAAACAAGGGAGAATGGAAGAAGGCCGAGGCGGGAAGACGGGTGGGAACGGGTGAAAAAAAGAAGAAGCAAAAGGGAAAAGGGTAGGGGGTGAAGTGAGCAAGATCATTCTTAAATTGCAAACTACATTCAGGGCGCCGTGAACGTAGCCACTATGATTCTTTTATTAAATTCATTTTCACAACTGTTTCATGCTCCGGTTTTATATAAAGCCCTCTTGTTCACTTTTACCCGTTTTACAAATATTGACTTTATATTAATTAATAGTTTTTGAAATAACTGATGGTTGTAATTCCAACTAGAATCTATATTTATCGAAGTGGCTATTTGGACTCAAATTCCAGTGCACGTACGCAATCACCGGTTGTACTGTACTTTATTGTCTCCGGCGAGGTCTAGACTCGAGTCCGAATAATCTCCCGTTGTTGGACTTTAAACTACTAGTAGGTTGTTACACTGTGTTTCGTGACTACAAATACAAAGGGATCAAAACATAAAATTCATAATCAGTCCCTGTAAGACAGCCCCCCACCCCTTCCCCTTTCTCTCTCTCTTACTTTTCCTCCTTTCTCTTACTTTTCCTCTCTCCACCTTACTTCCCCAGGCAAGCCCCACCACCTTCATCCCTTTTTTTGTATATATAGATCTGTATTCCCGCCAATACCGTTTCCCACTGCCCGGCCCTACTATTATATTTTATCCTCTGTAAAGAAAAGACCACACTTCGCACTGGGTCACCACGGTCGGCGTCCATTTGTTGTAAGTTCCTTGGCCAGATCGAAGAAACCGGGGAAGGCCAAGGTCGAATTGCTTGTCTGCTTCACATATATGCGGTACATCTAGTGATTACGCACGCACATTGGAATTTGAGTCCAAATAGCAGCAGCCATATTACATATGTCACTCTCACTCAAAACGCTTAAATGCAAAGTAGTTTCTGCACTCTGGACCAATCAGGGGGCAGGGGCTGAGGTTAACCAAAAAATCCAGGGGTTACAGAGGGGGAGGCATGCCCCGCCCCTTTTTTCCGCATAAATCTGACATTTTGCCATTTTAGGTTTGGAATTTTCTTGAAAATTAAAATGATTGATTTGTCACTGTTTTAGTGGCCATGCCCAAGAGTAAGAGGGTAGGCACCACTGTGTGTGTAATTTAATACACAGTAATAAATAAAGAAATAAAGTTCCGTGAACCGGCTAAATCTGAACAGTCTTGGTTTTTAACCTGGGTTTTGGTTTACTTGAGAAAAGAGACCCCCCCCCCCCCCCCCCCCAAAAAAAAAAGAACCCGAACTCATCAACTCAAACCCCTAACATCAAACTCAAGCAACCCAAAAACCGTAATAGGAGTATTGAGTCAAGAGATGTCCCAACTTTTGTGTAGGCCTACTGAATGTGAATATCGATACTGATTTAAATAGTCCGTATCAATGTTTTACCAGTAGCCTAGATCTAAATCTAGCCTACAAAATGAGCAGTAAAACTCACTTGTTTTTCACAAGGCAAGGGGGGTTCCCCCCCTCACTTTAAAAAACATGGTGGGGTGTTTCAGGGGGGCATGCCCCCCTGAATTTGACCACGATTTGATGTTTTGCAATTAGGTTTGAAAGGTTTCTCTCCATATCGGCATGCGAATCAAAAGTCGTTTAGACTTAGAATCTAGATCTAGATCTAGATATAGATTTAGAACCAGAAGTAATCGCCGTTGGGGTCAAAACTAGATCTAGATATCTAGATCTAGATTTTCTCTGGGTTATATTATTTCCCTGTCACCAAAGTCGGGACCACCATATATATTCCAAGGCAATACCAAGGGAAGGACTTCCGTAACAAGCGACCACCCCATCAAACACAATAAAGAAAAGAAGAGGCCTACCCTAACCCTAACCCAAACCCTACCCCTAGATCTACCCCTACCCCTAGCCCTCAATTCTGCTCTGTCTTATAGTATAGTGGTCGCTCGTTACGGAAGTCCTCCCATTTCCAAGTAAAGCCGATCTTTGAGAGAATCTAGTGATAGTGTTAGAGTTAGAAGTCTCTAGACTTCTAGATCTAGACGAGTCTAGGCTACCTCTTCAAGCCTTGATTAATTACAAGTAGACCTACCTACCGACGGCAACTTTTCTCAGAAAGAATAGACTGGAAACGATAAGCACAAAATCCAAAAGCATAAGTGACGGCAGTGTGCCACTCAGCAGTGACTCCAGTGCCGCAACATCTGATGTCACCGACAGCCACAACAAATCTGATCGATCAATGAAATGGAAGTAGGAAGTCTTGGCCGGAAGAGGCTCAACTGAGAAGTCGTACAAATATTGCCTCGCGAAATTAATTCTTCAAAACTTTCTATGAGAATCGAAAAGGTTATTAATATCTTTGGCGAGAATCCATATAGAATCGAGTTCTACATCTAGATCTAGGTCTAGATCTAGTCTAGATCTTGATCTAACATTGTTTTCGGTTTAACTTTTTGCTTTTTTTTTTTTTTTTTTTTTTTTT
>NW_004797425.1:1329960-1330983 GCF_000002075.1 Aplysia californica
TACGTGGACTTAATCTATTTTCTTCTGCTGGTTGATACGAGAATTTACTCTAAACATAGCTACCACGAAAGCGTTTTCTTCTATTCGTTGGGTGTATACCTTTTCCCTATAACCTGTACTCATCATAGGTCTAATGTTTTCCATACCGCTCTCTTTCGCGCAGGTCAATCAACTGATGGTCTTGCCAGAGAATTATTTAAAAAAATTTAATTTCTTTTTTTAAGAATTGAAAAAAAAAGGCTCCATGCAGTTCCTGGATGTGTTTTGCCCTTTTGTTTGTTTGTGTTTCTTTTCCTTACATACAACAGACTTTTCCCATTCTTGTCTTTCAAAGACAATTTGGCAGTTTGCTTAACCTCCCCTACAGTTTCTTTTGCCGCATTATGGGTTTAATGTTAGATTTTTGTTCCCTCACCTAAGGCTGCAGTCTGTTCTGCGATGTCTGCGACTCCCTCTAGGAACCTAGCAGTGCTTGTCTGTTCTGTTTCGTTGGCTTGCGTGTATGTACTCTTCTTGGTGAACTCCCAGGAAATCCTTTGTGCACGTCGCGCACGATAAAGATCCCTTGGTGGTTCAAAATCGATACAAGCAGTATAAGCTTCGGCCGCAACTCAAGCAAAATTCAAAGTTAATTCCTATCAAACCGAAAATGCTTAATGTGTCCCACGCGCTCATATTATTAAAATGACCTTGATGTGAGTACCGTAAAACACTTACCAAAACAAACTATCTGGTTTCCTTTTTGTGATCAGGGGATCCAGCGAGCCTTACATAATATAATCATATATCCTTTTAGGTAGGAAAGCTCTTCCTTCTATGACCAAATTATTATATTTCAGACACACGAGTCCATGAGTCTTTCGTCCTTGTCGTTATCTTCTCCCATCCCGTGGCGTCCCATGATCTCTTAACAACCGCTGTTATCTTTTCCCATCTTGGCATCTCCATTATTTTTTAATAGATCTAGTTGGCTGTAGAACTTGTCCTTATTAGTTCCATCCTCTTTATCATCTGGGTGGGGGG
>NW_004797425.1:1332654-1333909 GCF_000002075.1 Aplysia californica
TGTCGTATGGATACGAGAGTGAAACACGACGTACGGACAGGGTTAAGTGGTGGCACAGAGTTCCCTATGTCGTATGGATACGAGAGTGAAACACGACGTACGGACAGGGTTAAGCGGTGGCACAGAGTTCCCTATGTCGTATGGATACGAGAGTGAAACACGACGTACGGACAGGGTTAAGTGGTGGCACAGAGTTCCCTATGTCGTATGGATACGAGAGTAAAACACGACGTACGGACAGGGTTAAAGCACGAGTCAGCAATCTTTTCGGCCAACAAGGCCATCAGAGCTCAGAGAAAGCCCATTAGCCTTGGCCAGAAAAAAACGAAGTGCCAAGGAAAGGACTCTGAAGGTTGAATCATTTGAAAATAGCAGTGCATTCAATTACAATGACAAAGACAAACCCGACTCTTAGCAGCTCCATGAAACTGGTCTAGATTTGAAAAAATAAATCTGACTTTGTCGCTGACAAAAGTTACTAGATCTAAAGAAATCAATATTTGATTGAAAATGTAATAGCATGAATAAAAATTGTTAGCGCTCCTCTCATCTAGTTCTCTTTCTGCCTCTGCTCCCCTCCCCCCAAACTCTCTCTCTCTCTCTCTCTCTCTCTCTCTCTCTCTCTCTCTCTCTCTCTCTCTCAGTCACTCTAAGCAAGCACGGGTAGTCAATCGTTTTTTAAAAGACAACCAATTAGCGAGTTGTGGAAATGCATAATATTATTGTCGTCACTCACTATAGTATACGGGTGTCGGAGCCTCGTCACTGATGGGTACATAGGTTTCTAGTCAGGGAGTGCTTTTACTAAGAATAAAACGGCGTATACAATAGTCGCGGTAAAGCCCGCCAGGTGGGAGGTTACAATAAAGTAGATGGGGATAAGGCCGGACAGAAACCCTCACTAGGCCTGAACTGGCCTAAAAGCCGGAGGTTGCTGACCCCTGCTTTGAAGGGTCGTTATGCTACAGTTTGTTCACCTGCTTGTCCGTGTTAAAAAATCTAGCTCCTTTATTAATTTGTCCATAGTCATGAAACTCTGCACGGCACTTCTGAAGGCCAGGGATCAAACATAAATTATTATTTTTCTATAGAAATCTTGATCCAGTAAGTAAAAAAAAAAGTTTCTCTGTATTATGGGCTCTGTATTGAAAAGAGCTGTTTGGGTACATACACAGGATCACTAAAATAAGAGGCTTACAGTAACCTAGCCTACAAATCGTTCTTGTTTTGAGAGACAGCAGGGATCAAGGACTGG
>NW_004797425.1:1334552-1335744 GCF_000002075.1 Aplysia californica
GGGGGTTATTGGGTCTCATTTTAAAATGCCTAAGCGTCTCACACAGTTTCTCCCAATCCAGCCAATCGTACCTATCCGTGGTGGTCCCTGTTCTCACTGACACGGCTCTGGCGAAAGGCGAATTGTTGGCGCCATCTGAGAGGGGTTAAAACAACGGGATGGGAGCAGGTGTGGCCTCGCAAAGTGCAGGAGGCAGAACCCACCGATGTGTGGTAGACGCTATGCTCCTCACCGACACACCCCTACTCTCACTTGAGTGGGTGTTTAATCTGCCCAACACCTCTACTACTACAAGTACTCCTCTTATCAACACGCCCTCTGTTGCTGAGAAGGAACCAGCCAGTTTGAGAATGACTGTGAGTAAGGATGGACCGGGCGGAATGCCTGACTTGCCCTCTGGCCGCGGGTCTCTAGTAACGTCACAACGACCCAGTACGTGACGATCCAATGGCTCTTCCTCTTGGCCAATACCTCATGCAAGAGTAAGAAGACATCAAGAAAACAAAAGCCAGTAGTCATTGGTGGCGGAGAATTGGCAATGTGAATCATATGGGAACTACATGGTCACAGAGCAGCCAGGTATTTAAGCCTCATGAAAACCCTTGTATCCATCTATCCTCAATAAGCTTTGACTCTTCTCAGAGTGGGATGCGTCCACAGACGCCCCAGTCCTCATTGTCGTGACAAAAAGAACAAAACTACATGCGAGCTCGCACGCCGCTTCATTAAACAAGGCATGCGCCAGGCAGTGCAATCATTGAGCTCTCGTCGTGAAAAGGGAGCCAATCACACCACCTTACAGAATAGTTCATTCAACCTCTTGCAACCCAACATCTGTGGTTTGAGGAACAAGAAAACAGAACTCTTCAAAGTACTGAAGGACAGGCAGATTCATGTTGCCCTCCTTCAAGAGACCCTACACAAAGGTGCGGACCTGAACCTCACATGATACACCAGTTACGCCTGCACATGCACACGATGCAGCAGTGTAGTCATTTACATGCGAAACGATGTTCAGGGAGATGGTGTACACTTATCATCTGCCCAACCGACAGATATCATGAAGGCCACCATAATCAATAGCATTTGTATAGCGGATATCCCCGTTCAACAGCAGGCTCTATGCGCTTTACACTATATTACCATATGGCACATTGGTAGGAAATACACATTTACAATGTTTTGAACAGCC
>NW_004797425.1:1338822-1341723 GCF_000002075.1 Aplysia californica
AAGAAGAAGAAGAAGAAGAAGAAGAAGAAGAAGAAGAAGAAGAAGAAGAAGAAGAAGAAGAAGAAGAAGAAGAAGAAGAAGAAGAAGAAACCAATGTAGATATCGTTTTCAGGATTGGGGTCACATGGGTTCTACTTTTTTCTTTATTCATGAGTCGGGCAGTATGAATTTTGAACTATTTGGAGGCGTTGCAAAAGATTATTTTGAAGTCCTGTAAGAAAAGAATATTACATAAATCTAATCTTGATAGTACGAGTGACGTTACCAGCATTTTGGGTGTGTTTTCATTGAGATACCTTCTAATGCTTCTAGTTTTCCGGAACTGGTTGTACAATTTCTTTTACACATCCCATTATGTAAAAGGACATTGCCAAGATGAGGTAGAAAACTACATGTACACACATAATTTTTTTTCTTTTTTTACTCTCTTGCTGTTACGGTACGTATTTCTTGACCATTGATGTTATCTCTGTCAAGAACTGCATTTGGAGAACTGTTCTAACCATGTCACCTATGTGGATGTTGTGCTCGCTAATTGATAATTTATCTTTAGTGTAGTTAAAAAAAACAACTATGTAGCTATGTTTCATGAGCATGGTGTCTGTTTTTTCCCCTCATTGAATTTAAATTTAAGATAAGATAAGATAAGATAAGGTAGTACTTTATTATCCCAGAGGGAAAATTTCCTTGGCTGTACAGGACCGTAAAAACACATGCAGGTATACATAATAAAAAAAAAAAAAAAAAATCATATATATTACTCTCATTAAAATTCAATATGAAAGGAGAAGTAAAGCTGACAAAATGTACATTTACATCAAATGCATCATTCAGCCACATGCAGGAGTTTAAATACTAGACCTTTGGAGTTATATACAGATACATACTCTAAGAGCAACACACATCTATGCTCATTCTGACAAAAGCCTTATGCTAGATGGTAAAAAACTTCTTTTATATCTTTCTTTATTGCTGTTCATCCAAGCGTGATGTCTTTCATACATTGGCTTGTCACGTTAGTCATAGTGGTGATGTCGTTAGTGCTGCCAGCAATATACATTTGTGTGTCATATGTATAAAGATGGTAATTCATTTAGTCATTTAGTATTTTCAAAGAATGTTAACAAGATGTTGTTAATAAGTGGGAAAATAGCCGGCCCAAATACCGAGCCCTAGGCAACATCAAATTTAAGAGGCATACATGTCCTTGTCAGTGGGTGGTTGGGTGGTGCTTTCGTGTGGTTTAGTCCTGCTTTCTAATCAAACTTCTATCGTCCCAATCTCTCCTTTTTTTTTGGTATTTGTTACTCTCTTATAACACTTCTAATCTAATCTTCTACATAATACATTTTAATGCACTGGGAATTCGCACATAGGTTTGAAATGCTATTGACCCCCAGAAGTGTTTTCGGCCTATAGCCTACTCGATCGTCTCAAAAACAAACGTGTTTGTTTTCAGTTAAAGCCTATAGATCTAGATAGACCTTTATTCTACATACTATATCATCAGTTCATCGGGAATTCATGCTAGACATTATTGAACACTATGCACCCGAGAGCTGTCGAGAAGTCTCACCTTACTTTGACGTAATCCAGAGGTTTGAACATGGCGGACAGAATATTCTTTAAAAAAACCCAGTTCTCACAGTTTCAGTAACATCCAGTTTTACAATGTCTGTTTCGACGCAAGGAGACAAGAGGGTTTGTTTTATATACAAAGTTTAAGCCGAGTGTAAATTTTACAGTAAACCACTTCACATTAGCAGCACATTAGATCCTTCCTCTGAAGATGTTCAAAACAAAACAAGCTTACGAAAAACTAATAAGTGAAGACAATTTTCAATAGAATCTTTAGTGAGTAGAATGGATGATTTCTATCACGCGGCACCACTGCTCCACTTTGCAACACGCGGGTCCTCACACTCGACTAAGCTTACAACAGACTCCCCATCCAACTATGCTAAACATGAACTGATGTGTCTGCTTGATTGAAAAACAGAAGAAACGTTCACTAATTTCTTTGTTGATTCCCGTTGATTTAAAACCTTTTTTTCTAAAGTTAACCAATCACTCTCTTTAAAAAATATGTGTCCGTGGAAATTCATTAACAATTTTTAGATGTCGTTTTAAATTGTCATCAAAGTGTAGAAACTAAAAAAAAAGCTCCTTTAGAACAGTAGCCTATTTGTCTTTTCTCTTTGGACACACGATATACTAAAAAAACCCATCAAAAGTGCAACGAAACGGATGCCCCCCCCCCCCCCCAAAAAAAACAAACCCACCCCATTTTCGATACTTCACTTTCAGGTGTTTTTCTACATATCATCATCAATTCAGTTGAAGAAAGGACCTCCTTAAAGAGTTAAATGTTTGCTTAACCCTTTGCTATCATATTCTGGGAAAAATTAAAAAAACCTGGGAGGTAAAGATCTCCAATCGGCGAGATGAGGTGGCCATAGATCGCTAATGCTTTTTTTTATACATATATTTTACTTAGCCTAATACATCTGTCAGTGATAGAGAGAAGTCATGAACGCGTACCTAAAGCTGCAGTGCCTTTTGTGGTGCGTTGGTTAATACTGTGTGAGGTGAACGGGGATGATAATTTATATTCAGAACCCCCCCCCCCCCGAACACTTATTCAAGTCTGTAGATACTTTACTTACCGGGTTGAACATGCTTCTCCTTTTAAGCCACCTTTGATTCATTATCCTTGCTCCGGACTCGACAAGAGGTGAACGAGGGCATTTTAAAAACAGTATAAAAAAAGAAAGAAAAGAAAACAGACGATGGAGAATCAGCGGTGAACATGTAGGTTTTTGAAAGAATAAGTGCAAATTAACCGCAGAATGCATACATCAGAAAGACACCCCCCCTAAATGTATGTATATATATATATAT
>NW_004797425.1:1342986-1350984 GCF_000002075.1 Aplysia californica
GCGCCACTGATAGGTCCTACTTCTTTACTTTCCTTCTGTTCTTTCTGTCTAACTTGCACTCCATGACGCTTTTTTGTCTATGTGCTTCTCCTTACTCAAACAAAGACAAACAACCAAGGGATTGGGGGTGGAGGAACAGGGGAGGGCACGGACTGGGAGTAGGTACTTGGAGTAAGGATTGGTGAAACACAAGTGCCTACAACACATTCTATAGCTTTATACTGCAGGCTGTGGGCACTGGGGAGCGCAAACTGTCCTCGATTGTGCCTTTCGTTAGGCCATACGTCAGCAGGCTAGTTTACGAACTGACCGAGAATGAAGCAATATGATTCTTTCTTTCTTTCTTTCTTTCTTTCTTTCGAAAATATTTCTTTCTTTTCACACCTACTCTCCCTACCTTTGACACAAATAAGACACAACACTTAACCTTCACGATAGAGGGTAGAAGAAGTAAGAAAAAAAAAAGAAAACAGAAGCCTGGAGAAAGTATTATTTGTTTTTATCAGAGCAGTCGTTGTTAATTGTAATACTTTGCCGTTTGCGTTTAAATCGGTACGATTCAGACCATGTGGAGACGAACAAATTTTAGTTTTAGTAGAGGTTTTACGGCGCTTGCAACTGCATAATAAGGTCATATTATGAGCGCCTGAAGATTTGAGGTGTTACAAGAGAGTAATAAACATAAAAAAGAAGAAGGAGAGATCAGGACGAGAGATGTTTGATAGGAAAGAAGGAGCAAACCGCACCACCCACCGAACAACTTTAACCCTGCCTGTCAAGGCCAGTCTGGGTTGAGTGGAAAACAGTACATGTATTCATGTAGAGAGATTGAAATACTCGACAAAATGGACTTCCCTTACCCAAGAATCGCAACAATGTCTTTTGCTTGCAGTTTTTGTCGCTTTGAAAATCTCTTCGTTCATTTTACTCTTTCACTAGTTACGCGTACATGTTTTACAGGAGTGTTCAGCTCAACTTCTGGGTAAAGAAGGAAATACATATATCCCTCATGACAGACGTGGGAATTTAAGCAGCTTGGGACATCACAGCATCAGCGGAAAACTGGGGACGGGAGACGAACAGAAGAAAGAAGGCACACCTGCAAAACTCTCTACTAACTGGGATAAGTATGTAGGCCTAATGGTATCTGCCGTGTGTGTTAGCTGTTCGTTAGAATTCTTTAAACATTTGCAACGGTCTCCACCAATAGCCTTCGCCTGCTCTAATTTCTGTGACCACCGAAACCATCTTCAGTTTTATTTTTATAAAGAGGGGGTGGTAGGAGGATGTAAATTGAGTCTTTTACATTCTAATCTGCCGTAAGAGCATATTGTTGCTTAGTCTTAGCAGCGTTGAAAGGAGGGGGGGGGGGGGGGTAGCATTGGACACTAATATTTAAACAAATTTCGCCTTGTGTTTTGAAAATGTGGAGATTGATCAAAGCTAGAAATTCAGAAGACTTACTTTTTTCTGGGAGTCCAGTGTGAGCGTGCTTCTCTTTATTCAAACTGGACCCAAATTTCTCTTGGTCAGCCACTTCTGCTTATCTGATTACCTGCAATGCTTGTTTTCTTATAATGCCTATCAATACCTCTTGAATTACAATGTTCAATGTTCTTCAGATTGGTTTGAAGACACCGCTCTTATGAAAATACAAATGTTATCTTACTCACTCATGTACAGGCAGCACGACAATAATTAAGGGGAAATTGCTTGTAGTTCTGATTTTCGCTTACAAATTTGAGAATGCAAGCAATAAACTAAAGTGAATTTTCCAAATCACTATTTAGGTGGAAACATTGTCTCGCTTCCAGGGTGACAACTTTACGTTTTAGATCAGATTTATTGCCTTAACAGACCCTCAATAGGACAATTTAAGAGCGGAGCACTTGGCGCAAAGTGAAGAGTGAAAGGGAAAAGAAAAAACAGTAAAGAGGGAAGGAAAGAAGCCACAAACCTCAGTGTAAATATTACACCCATATATCTGAGAAGAACTGTTCACTAGTGTGACCCTTATAGAAAGTTTTCAATCGCGTCTATTTGTCCACCCTAAACGAACGTACGGGAGTTTTTTGTTCTTGTTGTTGATATTGTTGGAGTTAGAGCTCTACTGTAATCTAATTTAATCGGATTATTGATCCTTGGTCCGGACATCCAACTAAAAGGAAATGTTACTATAAGGACACGACAAGCGATAGGAACCTCCGTCGGATCTGAGCCCCCTGATTTCCACATGGTGAACAAAATTCACGACCTGCCATTTAGCGACCTGCTTCGAAGGGAAAGGGGGGGGAGGGGGTTATGGGATTTTATTGCTTTTTTCATTGGAAAAGAAATGGGGGGAGGGAGCGGGAAGAAAATGGGGGGGGGGGGGGGGGGGGATCTGGTGATTTATAGAGACAACTTTGTAGCATCGGAGACAGCCTGTTTCCTTATAATGTCTCCACAGATCAGCCCAAAAAGAAGGGAGCGCCGCAACCGGAACTACAGCTGTGAGCGGTCCAAGAGGCAAAGTGAGTCCCACGAAGCAGATACTATCTTTCTCCAAGCAGCACAGGAGTCAGTGCGCCTCCAAGTCTCCACCAAAGCGTTTCCAAAAAAGCACAACGCTCTCGTCCACGAGACTACCCTCCCAGACAGCACCACGCAACGTCCCCGTTTCAAGAAGAGGAGGTTATTTTCCCGGCCCAGCAAGCCCAGTTTCTTGTTTCGGGTCTCTTGGAGCCAAGACGCCAAGCACCCCAGAAAGAAACGGAGTTTTCGCTTCAAGCCCCCGCAAAAATGAAGAGCTGAGAGGCACCAAAAACTATATTGGTACAAGAAAACAGCACAACGTGCCTCGTGCCGGAAAAGTAAATGAAATATCTCCCAGAGCACATGTTTCTAGCAGCAGTGTCCCCACCAGATGTAAGGGTGCTTTTACAACCTTGGGAAATGAGACAAAAGGCGTTGGTGCTGAGCGTCACGAGGAAAATGTGCCAGCGGCCACTCTGGCGGCAGCGCTATCGCTTTTGAAACCTGCCACACCTTCCATCTCCCAGGGGGAGAGATCGGCTAAGAAGAGGCTGGGAAGATTTTTGCGTCGGTGCAAGAAGGAAGCAACGGAGCCCAAAAGCCAAATGTCTGGTGCTATTGATGGAAATGCTGAGAAGAGCAAGGATGTTGAGATAACGAATAGTGTTGAGGAAGACTGCAACGCACAAGAGACCACCAAGAAAGAGGATACTGGGCGGTCATCCAAACCATTCGCGAATCCCAAGACGAGAAATGGCGACGTAAAGACGATTCAGAGTCAAATGGGTGGGCAAAAAGTTCCTGACAAGACCAAAGACGGAAAAGAAGATCGAGACAGGCCTGTCGACAAGCTTATCGGAGGCAGGAATCGAGTACAGGACGCAGAAAAAAATAAAAGGCTGTCAACAGTTGTAAAAGAATCTGACATAAAGAGCGACAAGCGTAAAACAAGATCTCTGCCGCGAAATCTCAATTTGAAACCAGGCAGCCCATTTTCTTTACATAATAATCACAAACACTCGAGTGATCCCCAAAGTAAGCAGCGCCAAACCGTGACAGGCAAAGCTGCTAAAAAGAGAAGTCAAAGTGATAATCGCCACATCATGTCACCTTTAAAGACAGGAAACTCAGAAAATAGTTCAACGCCTAGTCCACCTAAACGTCCACAAGGGAAAGGCAAGAAGCCTCAGCTACTATGGGGTAAGGATAAAATTCCCGCTCACAGTGGCAAAACCAGAAAGTCACGTGATGATGCACTCTCATCACCAGGTAGCCCTGGGCGTGTTCAGACGCATCTTCCACACGGCAGCAAAACCAATAAAAAACCGAGTCCAGTCCGAAATAAGGACAGTAAAGTACCGAAACGACCCCACCAGAATGATTCTATTATCTTTAGCCGGTTATCATCTGTTGAATCCAACAAGCTGCGGCTGAACACAAAGAAAAAACTCTTTCGTGAAAAAGGACTCGGTGTAGTTAGTGATAAGAAAAGTAAGAGCTACATCTACGAAAAAACGGAGGAGGAGTTACCAGACAAGAGCAGAGATAGATCTGTTTATAGCGACGACACTGATTCCAGCGACAGTCGAGATGAAATGAGGAGTGACCCAGCGAGTGACGCTGATGAACGGTTTGGTGGCTCTGATCTGGCGGAGCTCTCCGATACAGACCGTGAGAACGCCAAGCGCCTTGACTGTCATTTGTTTACAAACCAGGCTGCAGAGACCAGGACAACAAGGGGTTTGACACATCGAAAGGAGCAGCCGCAAGCATTAATCTCAGGAAGAAATGTTCCCCTTACTTGGAGCAGGAGTGCATCTAATGTTGTTGTATACCCGAAGAAGCAGAAATCAAATGCTCGGAGTGTCCGTGGCAGGAGCACGATCAACAATCATCAGTCATCAAGGTACGGTATCAGCAGAGGAGGAAATGATGCCCTACGAGACACCATTGTACTTTCACCAAGAAGCAAAGCGCACAGGGACGACTTTCAGGGAACAATGCGCAATGACCGTCTTTCTGTGGCGAGGCTGGGAGACAGTGCAGACGTAGAGCCGACACACGTGTACAGTTCAGTCTCCGTGAGTCACCCGATACTGTCTCGGAGCAACGCAGCCCGCAGTTACGCACATATCCATGAGACAAGTTGGCCGACTGTTGGTCCAACCCAACATTTGTATGAGGATTTGTATTTTGATTACAATATGGCGAGGAGAGATATCAAGGGTGACAGCCCAAGCTCAAATGAAAAAACAAGCTTTGATGTCGAAATGGAAATGAAAGAGGTAATAATAGGTATGTACAATTCCCAATACCAAATGGCCGAAACGGTGATGAAGCTGAAAGACGATTTTAACAGAATCAAGGATGATGTGACTTCTACCATTTTACTCCCGCCTTTCCGAAAGGAAGTGGAAGCTTGCTGGGAAGGAACGCTTCTCGATTATCTTCTGTTACTGGGCGTCATGGTTGTGCAAATTCTCGTGCAGCTCTTCTTTTTAAATTTGAAGAAGAAAATAGTTATGTTTTAAACGAACACACAATCCCCTCTGCAAAATTTTAGTACTGCATATTTCCTTTGGACTTTAGAATTTTCAGTATGCAAAACATTTTCTCACAATAAATTTCCGTCGCAAAACAATACACTGGAGATGGTATCCATACAAGGATTTACACTGACAGAGAACACACACACACACACACACACACACACACACACACACACACACACACACTCACATACACTCACACACACACACGCTCACACACCCCCAGAGAAAACAGCTGGGAAATAGTTGGCCGCATATGAGAACAATTACAGTCTGATTTACAATAGAAACACTGAAGAAATATAAACGGAGATGGGCACACCGGACGGACGAATTAAAACAACGAAATAACCTTGCGTTTATATTATTAACTCACCGTAAACTCTGTTTATTCATCAAGCTCAAAAGAACCAAGAGACCTCTCAATTACATAACCTCTTATTCGCTTTCGCTGTCTTTGTATTATCTAATTAATACTGCCAGGTCGGCTTTCATTTTGGCTTGCCGTACTCTGATTCTATATCTGATTCTACGAAAAACGGCAACAACCAAACTCTATGAGTTCCAGACTTGTTCAGATGCTGAAGGGCGACGTCTGTTGCGATGCAGATGATTACGAATTGAAAAAATGTCAGCGGTGAAGCATCTGTTTAAAGAACAAAATAAACGTTTGAAATCACAGATAGATACGGTCCGTTCTCTGTCCCTAAAGTACATTTTCAGAAGTGCTGTTTCAACTACATGGGTAAGTTTTGAAACCTAAGGGTCTCAAGAACAGATTAATTTACTTGCACAATAAACACCAAACTAATCGCTAAGCCCAGGAGACCCTGGCGCAAATCGGATCAAACATCGCCAAGACCAAGTGACATTAGTGTTCAGATAATATTACCAAGGTGCGCTCTACACTTACTATAGTTATAGCCTACACCTAGTACAAAGTCGGAAGTGTGTGGCTCAGATAAAAGTACATACTTAGGTCTTGACGCGCTCTTCCTTGGCTCAGCTAATATCACGATAATGTACACTATTACTATCACTATCAGAGGGGATGGGTTTAGTTTGAAGATTAATTTACAGTCAACCTATATAACATGTCTGTCCCATTCGTTCCACGGTATTGTTTTTTACAAATCGGTTTGTTCTATCTTCTACTTGTATTTCCCACTATAAGCAATGGATTTCAGCCTGGGTGCCCACTATGGATGGGATCGGCCGATCGGGCCGATCGCCCGACTCAATCGCCTCAAAAACAAACGTGTTTGTTTTCAGGCGATCGAGTCGGGCAATCGGCCTGGTCCAGCCGTAGTGGGCACCCCCAGTTTCAGGCGATCGAATCGGACGATCAGCCCGATCCAGCTGTAGTGGACACCCCGCATTACCTTTATATACACGTTGCATCCTATCCTTGGTTCTTGCAAAATTGCGACCGATGTATTCTTATTAATCCACAGAACTTCGTGCTCTCTCTCTCTCTCTCTCTCTCTCTCTCTCTCTCTCTCTCTCTCTCTCTCTCTCTCTCTCTCTCTCTCTCTCTCTCTCTCTCTCTTATTTTTCCTCAAAGTCTGTCCCTCTATCCGCCTGTTAACTTCTCTCAGTTGTCTCACAAGCAGTGAATGTCGGCTTTCCTTTACAGACAAATTAATTATGTTTTGATTACCTTTTTCTAACAGAATGATGATCTGGTCGTTTTGGGTATTTTTCATCGAAAGGTTGGTGTAAAAGTGCTCTTAAAGAATATGCATTTTTATTTTTAGTGTGGAATGAGCGCTGCTTACGAATATACAAAAGCGACTGGCAACGTTCTTTGGACACACAGTACGGAAAGCAGCATTGGAGAATGTTGTGACAATAGACAAGTTTGATGGAAAGAGAGACAAAGGCAGACAGAGGGAAAAGATACTGGACAAGTTGACAACATGGCTGGGAACAGCAAGAACGACAGACACCATCGCTGCAACGCTAGACAGAGTGAAGTGGAGGTCCATGATCGCTCACGCCAGTCGGTAAGGCACCGGGCGATGATGAAGCACTGATTTTTATTATTGTCTGATTTCTTTTGTACCCTTGGGTCTGTCCGCCTAATCATCTCTAGGTTTATCTGTCGTTTTGGTACTCAGTCGACTAATCACCCGTCTTGGCTCTGACTGTGGGTTTGTTGGGTTTTTTATTCCACTTTCTGTAGTTGATTTTCATGTCTATAAACCCTTTCTTTTTCCACCACCATCCTCCGTCCCCCCCTCCCCTCTGTCTGTCTGTCTGTCTCTCTCTCTCTCTGTCTCTCTCTCTCTCTCTCTCTCTCTCTCTCTCTCTCTCTCTCTCTCTCTTGGCGTCGGAACTAGGGTAAAACACAAAACATGTACAAAACAAAACTGCAAAAAGAGCAGAAACGAACGTTGGCCGCGAGGACAGACGACAGGAGAGCCTGTTATCTCTTTCTTTCTCAAGTAAAGATGTAACGTAATATCGTCTGTATCTTTCCCTCGTCATCATTATTGCTCGCTCGCGCTCAAAACTATTCTCAAAAGTGGTTCGGAAGAGTTATTAATTTTGTTACTGCAGTTGCGTTCCGTGCAAAAGCTATGTAAGACTTCAGGGTGGGGGAGGGGGGGGGGGGGTAAAAGCGTTTTACGGCACTTGCAACTCTAGGTTATAAATAAGCTTCTGACCCTGCCTGTCAGGCAGGACCAACTCAGACTGAGAGGGATTCAACAAGATGTGCTGTTGTCGAATTTGTGCAAAGGCTGTGCGACAGTTCTCCGATTACCAGTTGGCAGTGGCGTCGCGTGGGTTGCAGACAAGGTGGGGCATAATTGGAAAGTGAGCAAAAGGGCAATAGGCTAACTAGCTACTATTAATGTTGTACAGAGCGGTTAGCGGGCGCTCTGGTGTGGTCTGTTCTTTCTAACTCTTTCTGCGAGCCTCTGTGTGTGTG
>NW_004797425.1:1351084-1353518 GCF_000002075.1 Aplysia californica
GGGGGGATGTTTTGATGTTTTGAGACGATTTGCTTTGCGGACTAGGGGCAGCTACTCATGATAAGATGTACAAGACAGGAGGGTGAGGTCATGAATCGTTTTTATTTTTCATCGAAATGATCGAAATGGTCTTCACTTCAAGTCTCCTACTGTCTATTTCTCTTCTCCAACACACAGCTGTCTTTTTAAAAACCCTAAACCAATGTTTTTGACCTATTCACAACCGGAAATCTAGCATCAAACCGTATGCCATATTTCCTTCTTCTTCCGAAGTTCCTGTTGCTGCTGCAACAACAACAACAACAACAACAACAACAACAGCAACAACAACAACAACCAATACGTATCAGCAGAACTCTCCTTTGTGTTTGTCTGAACACCTCACAGAACTAGAACTAGAACGCTCTTTTTCACAGGATCATTCCGCAGTATCTATTCAGAGACGTCTCCGGCGGAGATAGACCAATCAAAATGCTTTGTGCCTCTAGACTAAGTAAAAACATCTGGGGGGCATGTCCCCCAGTTTTAACCCATAATTTGATATTTTGCAGTAAGGTTGGAAATTTTCTTCAAAATAATTGATTTGCGACAGTGTAAGTGTTAGTGGCTGTACGTGTGATCTGCAGCAAACGAAGCGAAATTTTAGAACCGCATTCGTCGTATCAAGGGAAATAAATGTTCATTAGGATTGTTCTCTGACATGATAACTGTGACTTCCCCTTATTGGCTTTCAGGCGTGTTCTACTTTTGGGCTTTTTTGGGGGGGCAAATTATTTTTTACGGCGCGGTCACAACTGATTAATTAGGTCATATGAGCGCGCGGAACACATAAAATATTTTCAGTCAGTGGGAAATTTTGAAATTTGCCCGGGTTGCGGCTGAAACCTGCTCTTATCGATTTTTGACCACCAAGGTATCTTTTTTAAAATAGTTTTAATAAGAGTTTTACGCCACTTGCAACACAGTAAGGTCATATAAGTGCCGAAGGGGTCTTTAACGTTCGCAACTTGTACACGGGACTTCCAAAATATTTCGCCCTTCTCCGCGAAGGCAAGGTGTAAGCTCTTATCTATCATAATATCAGGAGTGCGGCTGAAATACAGCAGTAAGGAGGAACCAACAAGAAGCAGTAGAAAGGCTGCTGAAAGAGTCAGGAGCCCAGAGGAGGGGGTGGGGGCAAAGGGGGTAATTAAGAGAGTGAGGGTAGGAAGTGAAGACGAAAGCAGATTTCAGAACACTGTCAGAGTGCTGGAGAGGAGGTGGAAAGAGAACAATTTAGGTATGAAAAGGTTCCGTTGTTATCCGGATTTGAACCCGGGACTTATTGAATGAGAGGCAAACACTCTATCCTCTCGACCACGAGAGCCCCAACACTTAAGTGAAACTCCTCCAATGTTACAATTGCTGGGAAAAAAGTGAATGTAGGGTTCAACGCCACCCAGGACAAATTTCAAAATTAACTCCTGTCAAACTGAAATGGCTTAGTTTGTCCCGAGAGCTAATGTATCTGTCCCCGCAGTTTTAAGAAAAAAAATATAAAAAATCTGAAATCATGCAAACTGAGCCCCAAAAAAATGAAATTATGAGATTCTGTTAATTTTAACAAAGAATGATCATCATCATCTTCCAGTGCCAGATCTGCGACAAAAATCGGCGATCATGGTTCTCTATTCATTCCTTTGCCAGGATGCTCTAAAAAAAGCTACGTTTCCCTGATCTTTCCCTGTTACCCATTTGTTTAGGTTCCCTAAGAATTTTGTTCTGGGCCTACCCCTGCCTCGCTTGCCCTCAATTTTGCCAGTGAGAGCTAGATGTCAGGACCCTTATGTCTATTTGAAAAATGAATGTACTTTTCCAAGACTATTCTTGGGGTATTACAGCAGTGGTTTCCCGTTGCCTACTGTCGGTTCAAAGAATGATAAAGGAAAATAATCAGAAATTATGCCCCCAAAAATTGATCAAATTTTGCTAAATTATGCTGGGTGCATAAAACCACGGGGAAAGATATATGACCTTATGCAGCTGTGAGCGCCAAAAAAAAAAAATTAATTAAAAGGAATAAAAAGACAACGTAAGAAAGTTCGTTAGTTTTTCCATTACAGCGTTGTTATGAATATATAAATCATTAGCCTACATG
The DNA here is from genome assembly GCF_000002075.1 of Aplysia californica. Classification (NCBI taxonomy): domain Eukaryota; kingdom Metazoa; phylum Mollusca; class Gastropoda; order Aplysiida; family Aplysiidae; genus Aplysia; species Aplysia californica. The sequence goes on from NW_004797425.1 coordinate 1,353,222, forward strand.
TGACAGTTTCAAGGGAACTAACTACTACAAAAAGCTATGTTTCTTGAGTCGCATTCTCAAACACGCGGTTGCGTCCCTTTGTCCACAATCCTTTTTGATAGGCCGGCTCTATTTCTCCAAACGCTCGGGAAAATAACTTGACCTCAATTTCTCCGAACGGTTTACGTTCTCGAGATTTGTTATTTATTTGCGAATGGAGTGGCCCGTGTGTGTGTGTGTGTGTGTGTATGTGTGTGTGTGTGTGTGTGTGTGTGTGTGTGTGTGTGTGTGTGTGTGTGTGTGTGTGTGTAAGGTGTA
>NW_004797425.1:1354107-1355820 GCF_000002075.1 Aplysia californica
CCCCCCCCAGCTAATTCTTACCATTTAGATAACAGGATGCTTCGACCCTGCCTGTCCGGGCTAACCTGGCATGAGTGAGATACAGGAAAGTAAAGTTGTTCCCGCATCCGATCCGAACATTGGGGATAGCCTTGTTAACCTTTGGCATATTGTGGTAGGGTGGCCAGTTCCTTTCCACACTGCCTTTACATCCCCAACTCGAAGTCAGGTACCCATTACTGCTGGGTGGGCAAAAGGGGGCGAAAAAAATCCGTGTCCAAACCGAGGCTCGAACCCTGACTTTCCGCTTCGGAAACGAGCGCACTCCGCTCGGCCACCGCACCCTCGGGATACAGTACCCAAACAAATGTTACATAGTTACTGGATAAAATCAAATTTTCCAAATGGGAATAAAATTTCATTCTTTTGTACACAACGGCTAAGGAGCCCTTATCATACCATAGACGCCAGTAAGTGTATCTGGAAAGGAAAGACGTCGCCATAATCAGACAGCCACCGGAACAATCAGTATGGATACCTTGCGGGCTTTGGTGCTGGGGGGAACTGAACACTTATGGGCCTGTCCGATGTGCAATGACGTTGTTGCCCAGGACAGTTAAAATACAGGTAATACAGTAAGTGTAAAGATCTCAATAGTTGCCCTGGGGAAAAGATAGAGCTGCAGGGAGGATTATCATTATCGAAATATTCTGTTGTTGTTTCTTTTTCCCGTCACAAAATCACAAACATATGACCAAGAAACGGCTGAGAAAGAAATCAAATGGTAGATGTGGAATTTCTGCCATATTTGGCGCGTACTTGATCTATTGTGCACATCCAGGATCACCTTGCACTTTCTTTGGGCCTGCCTTTGGGTCCCCGTGACGCCGTGCATGAAAGAAAACGCTTTTAACTCATAAAGAAAAGAACGGGGTGTCGAAATTTAACTTAACCCCGCCACCACCCCTCACCCCCCCCAAAAAAAAAGAAAAAAAGAAAGAAACAAACAAACAAACACGCAAATACGCAAATAAATAAAGAAATAAATAAGCAAACAAACAAACAAATAAATGAACAAATAAATGAATAAAAGAATAAATGAATGAATAAATGAATAAATGAATGAATGAAAGAATGAATGAAAGATTGAAAAATGAATTGTTCAGGGCCGTCATTAGGAAATTAACTGCTCTCTCAAATCTGGGACAAAATACAACTAATACTATGAGTAATACAATAGAAGAACCGTTCCGTAGCTATTGCTTAGAGAAACAAGCTCTCTGTTTTGTCGATTTGACCACTGCCCGTTCAGTCAAGCAGAAATTTGATATAAACACTAACGTGCGTGGTTGGCGAGTGCTCCTGTGTGGTCTGCTCTTTGTTTCCCAGCAGACATCTATCGTCCTTATCTTTCCTCCTTCTCATCCTTTCATTAGTTTTTTTGTTTGTTGTATTAACACTCCAGAATCACCTCTGATCTAATTACCTGATTGTGCCACAAGTGCTGTAAAAAATTTTAACTAAAGCTAAAAACTAAACAAATCTCAACAATATGCAACCTGTTCTTACAAACAACATTATTCTGTTCGTCTCGCACTCGCAGGGTGATCAACTCGTACTGTAAAAGCAATTACATAATGCAAAGCACAAAGACGCTTCCATCCATGCTCAAGGTTATCCTGCTGTGACCACACCCACACATCAGAGAGAGAGAGAGAGAGAGAGAGAGAGAGA
>NW_004797425.1:1359635-1360840 GCF_000002075.1 Aplysia californica
TGTGTGTGTGTGTGTGTGTGTGTGTGTGTGTGTGTGTGTGCGTGTGTGTGGGGGAGGGGCATTGACAAGCACTTGTACATCCATAATAGTCTGTATAATCGTTTTAGTTTGGAAGCTTTATGAATGCTCCCTTATGGAAACCTCAAGAGTATTAAATACACAGACTTTGATAGTTTCATGGTAAGGTTTTTATTGCCTTGAATATGATGTGAGTCAGTTCTGTTCCTTGGAAGGAACGATCTTTTAGCTTGCGTCTTTCTGCGGCAGTCTAAAAATCTCATATAGCCCAAATTGTGGGGTTCGTAAAAATATAACTAGTGTAAATGAAGGTGCAAATCATTTAAAGCAACTATTTATAACAAACAACTACGGAATGCTGCTGGATGGAATGTAAGCTAACAGACACCCCCCCCCCCCCTCTGAAAAAAGCAAACAAACTAGCAAAAAAACCAACAAAACAACAACACAAAACCAAACAAACAAAACACATACAAATGTGACCCACACTCTATCGTAACAGCAAACAAATAAACAAACCAAACATTTATCTATTTCTTTAAAGTAAAAGACTATTTTCCAGCCGTAGTAATTTCTATGTTTTAGACTCAAGCCCCACATTCACTGAGAGTTTGGATTTTCTTCCAGGGACACAGAATGGGTTCGTACTTGAACCAAAAGCTAAAATTGAAGGTGAAACTATACCACATTCTTTACGTCACATTAAGAAAAGTAAGGGCTTTGAAATGGAAAACGATCTTTGGCCATGTGTCAAAATATTTGCGCAAATTTGTAGTGTAGTTCATTTTAATAATACATGCACATGTAGTTACATTTTAATGTTCAGGGAAATTACGTCGGTTTATTAAGTCCCAGAGTAGCAGGCTACACATAGGCGAGCCGATAGCTCAGTTGGTAGAATAGTGACCTACGGCCGAGATTTTAGGTGCCGCTTCCAAACGTTGAACTTTGGTTGTTTTGAGAGTTATCAAGGCTCCTCAATCAACGCATGAGGAGTAAAAAAAATGGTATTGGTTTAACGCCCCTATCTACACTATTAGGTTATTTAAGGGGCGGGACCTCCTAGTTAAACATCCGTCTCCGATAGGACCGAGCCAAGTGGGAAGTTCGAGTAAAGTGCCTTTCCCAAGGACACAACGTCGGACCGAGCTGAGGCTCGGACCCCCGAACCCGCAATCTCACGATTA
>NW_004797426.1:0-2828 GCF_000002075.1 Aplysia californica
CCAACACTCTCAACGCGAAATACCTTTGTCTTCAAATGTCATTTTTTTCTCTTTCTTCCGAAACTCAGTTCGGGAAGTTAGCGTTTTCTCTTTCTCCCCTTCCTTCCACTGGATTCCCAAGACTCTGAGCGCCCTTCTGTCTGAGTTTGTTGGGGTTCAAGAGAAACACATCTACACAATGACGTCTATTCAGTGGTGGGGATCAGTGGAAGGCAGGCGTGTACAGCATACTGATCACAAAGTGGGACCATGCGAATATTATTGTGGGAGGCACTGTAGTGAAATCAGGCGCTCGTCGAAATAATGAAATCCGAGAAATCGGGATTTGTCGGCTTATATGGAATTGTTGTTTTTTTTACTCAACACCTTGTATGTTCTTTAGTTTTAGTATGGGTTTTACGGCACTCGCAACTGCATACCGTCATTTGAGCACCATCCTCGTATGTTCATTGAAAACACATCTCTGTGTGGGTTTTATGGGGGGGGGGGGAACGTTGGTTAAAGGCACAACAAATTAAAATGTGTAGTTTCCAAGGACTGTTAAGCAATGGAAGTCACCAAACTTTGGCGACCATTTTCTTGCTAACTTCACCTTTGAAATCTGACTACCCCAGCCTCCTTCTATTCAGAATGAATGGGTGTTTTTTTTTTCATTGAAATCAAGACAGATGAACAACCTTTAATTACGATGTACATTGTACCAATAACTCCAAAGATCATGCCCAAAAATTGACGAGCGCCTGATTGTACTGCGTCGTGACGTATTGTATTGTTATTGTGATAATATCCAGGGTATCGTTATACGGTCCTCGGCGTGGTTCCACTTGACTGCACACGCCACACATCAGACCGGGGAAATTTGAGTCGTGGCCAGGGGAGAACATCTGAGCCGCCCACTATCAGAACCTGGCACTTTGGGGGAAAAAAAAGTACTATAAGAGTCACGCACTATCAGAACCGGGCACTTTGGAAAAAAAGAACTATCAGAACCGGGCATTTTGGAAAAAAAGAACTATCAGAACCGGGCACTATCAGAACCGGGCATTTTGGAAAAAAAAGAACTATCAGAACCGGGCACTATCAGAACCGGGCATTTTGGAAAAAAAGAACTATCAGAACCGAGCCCTTTCGAGAAAAAAAAACTATCAAATCGAGAAAAAAAAACTATCAAAGCCACGCACTTTCGAGAAAAAGAAACTTTCAGAGCAGCGGACTATCAGAGCCAGACACCTTTTATACTTTATACCGATACAATTAGATTGCCGATTACCAAAACAGTACCATCCAACAATATTAAAGTACCTTCGGCGGTTCACTGGGCTTGGGACCAGATATCAATTAGATTTTGTATTGAATGAATAGAAGGCTTTCATGTACAAAAACATATCTACAGGAGAGGCGCGATCTTGAAAGTGTTGGGGCAGCATTTTCTTGCTAATTCGGGATAAAACTTGGAAGTTGTGAGACTTGTCTATCTGTGTGCATTTGCTTGTTACACATTCTCCTTTATTTCTTTATAACGTCTTTCTGTTTGCTCTGTGTTTTTAGTTTCAGCTTAGAAATGGTTTGGAAGTCGCTTAACGTCTGCAGACAGACGAATATATTTCGATGGGGGCTGAACAGAATAATTTTTGTTAAGGAGAATGTAACCGTTGGATGGAATCGGCAATCTAATTGTATCAATATCGTCAAAAAGTGCGTGGCTCTGAAAGTGCGTGGCTTCCATAGGGTTTTTTTTCTAGAAAATGCGTGCTTTTGATAGTTTTTTCTCGGAATTTCGCGCCTTTGATAGTTTTCCGCTTGTAGTTGTAGGCCTATTCTTATTGTGATAATACAAAAGTATCCTGGATATCATTGTTGTCCTCGGGGGGTAGTTCCACGTGACTGCACACACGCCACACATCTGACTGGGGGAATTGAAGACGTGGCCGGGGATTCTCGCGTGGTGGGTCAAGGCTCAGCCGGAGAGGACTTGTTCAGTTATTTTATTAATTTTTGTTGTTGGTTTTTTTTAGCTTTAGGTGTATTTTTTTTAACTCGTGATAATTCTCTACCTATAGAATCACAAGGTTCTGTCTGGCATTTTTACCCGCTTTGAGTTACTTAAACCGTGAGTTTAGAAACCAAATCATTTTAGGACTTTTCATGTTGTTCGTTTTTAAAGTGTTAGGTGTACTTTTTTAACTCATGGTAATTCACTACTTTAGAATTACAAAGTTCTTTCTCAATTATTGTAGTACTTTTTATGTTGCTGGGGTATTTTTTAAGTATTAGGTGTATTTTTTAAACTCGTGGTAATTCGTTACCTTAGAATTACACAGTTCTTTCTCAATTATTTTAATAATTTTCAAAATTTTCAAGTGTTAGGTGTCGAAATGGGTGTCGCCATCGCCTATGTGGGTGGGGTCACTTTATGGGCGGGGCACGCACTGTGTACACAAATGGCAGCGAAGTTCTTATCTTTTCAAAACGAAGAATGGCGTTGTTGACATTGCTCCACACAAGAGTGCAGGTCAAAGGTATCACTATAAAGTATGTCGTTCAGAGATAGAACGTTGGTCCTCAAATCGGTACCTTAAAATTACAAAATATTATCTGACAGTTTTTGGCTGTTTTGAGAAACTAAGACCGTGAGGTTAGAAACCAAACGATCTGTCTGCTTTATCAAAATCCTGAGATTATTTGGAGTCTGTATCGATATATATATATATATGCAAATACTTGCATTCGAAATAAAACTTAACCCTGTCCGTACGTCCAGTTTTCCTATCGTATGAAGAAGAAGAAGAAGAAGAAGAAGAAGAAGAAGAAGAAGAAGAAGAAGAAGA
>NW_004797426.1:4839-6444 GCF_000002075.1 Aplysia californica
GAGAGAGAGCGGGGGGTGGGGGGGCTGCTAAGGGGCTTTAAAATATTTCCTGAGAACGTCATAAATCCTGATCCTACAGCTCTTTCCGAGAAAACTATCTTATATTTGTACGCTGTAGGTTTTATCATACGAGCGTTCGTTTTATTTTTGTGTAGTAAGCGTTTCATGTCCCTTGCAACGTAATCAGTTCGTATAAGTACCGAAGATTAGATGCCTTACAAAAGAGTAACAAACACACAAAAAAAGAAGAAGTAGAAATAAGGACGAAGGATGTTTGATAGGAAAAAATAAGAAAAACCATACCACAACACCTGCCAACCTCCCACTCCAAGTTTTTAGCATCACGGATGTCCCTACAAATCTATCAATTCAGAACCTGTTTATTTACACACTATAGTTCGGTCAAAAATTCGTGGCTTAACTTATTCTCAAATATCTCTTTAACGGGTGAATCAATGTCACCTATCCTTTGCACAGCAGGTTGTATCAATTTGTCTTATCTAAATAATATTATTTTTACAGAACAATTGGGGCTAGATTAAAAAGCTTTTCTTCATAAATTTATATAAAATACTTGAAATCTCTGTCACGTAAAATGGGATTATTCACAGCACTTTCCGCTTTTCACACACATTTTGATTACGCATAAGGCCTACGTCACAGCTCATTAATGACAATTTTTAGTTGCAAAACTTGTCGCAAGAAATTATTTTTATAGTGATCACATTGTTTGCGCTAATGGTTCTCAAACATGCGTTCATTAAGCATAATGTACCGATTAGAAAAACATGACAGACTTGCTATTAAAAAATATTGCCCAAGCTGTAAACATTTAAAAATGTAGAAACTACCCAATTGGATTTTTTTTATTAGATCTAGATCTAGTATTTATATCGTGGAGCCCGCCAGGCCCATTAATTAAGGAAACAAAAAAAAAATCATTATCATCATCATTCAGTGCCTTGCCGACTGGCGTGGGCGATCATGGACCTCCTCTTCACTCTGTCGTGCGTTGCAACATTGGTGTCTGTCGTTCTTGCTGTTCCCAGCCATGTTGTCAACTTGTCCAGTATCTTTTCCCTCTGTCTGCCTCCTCTGCCTCTCTTTCCATCAAACGTGCCTGTTGTTACAATAATATTCTCCAATTTCTCTCTCCACATTGTGGGCCCAATGAACTTTGCCTGTCGCTTTCGTATATTCGTCATAAGCGTCGAAGACCAAGACTTTCAGAACACATACAGGGAGTTAACTAGTCATTAATGCACTCAAATAAGTCCGAAGCTATCAAATTCTTGGAAAAGCTAAGTGGAAAATGGGTGTCATCTATCCTTATAGCGCATGAAGCTGCCTCGTGATTGAGAACCAGATCTGTGGATACGTGTTCCCATGTGACGTTTATGGTATCCTTTACAGTTTTATGTTGCTGTACTGTTTTTGTTGTTGTTGCTGTACTGTTTTTGTTGCTGTTGCTGTTGTTGTTGTTCTTGTTGTTGCTGTTGTTACTGTTGTTGCGGTTACTGTTGTTGTTGTTGTTGTTGTTGTTGTTGTTGTTGTTGTTGTTGTTGTTGCTGCTGTTGTTGCTATTGAGATAGTGGTGATGGTGGG
>NW_004797426.1:7593-10099 GCF_000002075.1 Aplysia californica
CCCCTCCCACCCACCCCCTACCCCCCGTTTATTCGATAGCTTGGAGTATGGTTGTGTGGAGCTACCCTACACGTTAAAACTAAAAGACTCCTCTAGCCGTTACAACGACTTACCGAACTCAGATCGAATTACTTTGACAACGCAAGACGAATCATGTAAACCACTGATCATCTGTCAGCCACCTTGAAATCGAGCTAAGGAGACCTTTCCGGGGTCTTTGTCTACGTATCTGGCATGCGTACGTGCCTGCAATGATATAGTATGTGAGGCAGCGTGGTGGAATCAAGCTCTTGTCAAAATAATCAAAGTGAAGAAACCTGCTTTTTTCCGCAGGTTTGTGAATTTTTATTAAATTTTTTATTTTTGGCTCAACACCTTTCATGCCCATTAAAGAACTCATTTCTGTGTGGATTTTCCCGAAAAACGATAATTAGAGGCAGAAAAAATATAAATTTTCAGTTACCACCGACTCTTAAGCTAAGGAAATAACTAATCTTTGGCGGCCATTTTCTCACTAACTTTTCCTCTGAAACCGGTGACCCCCACCTCCTTCATTCGCAAATATCTCGACTTGTATTCAAGATAAATAGATTTTTTTTAAATCCAAATAAAAATAAGTGAACAAGCTTGAAGATGATACCAATAACTCTACATGCCCCAAAATTGACGAGAGCCTGATTCCACCATGCTGCCTCACATATTTTCCTTGATTTTTTAAATATTTTTTTTTTGGGGGGGGGAGGGTCTATTCTTTTATTTTTCTTTCTTTCTTTTTTTCTATTCTTTTATTCTTTTATTTTTCTTTGGATGACTTGATCCAATACTTGCTGGTCCATTTGTTTGCGAGCGGAGAAGCAGATCGGCTCGAAGACGCGCGTACTTTTATCAGTCTTTGGGGGAAAACAAGAATGACCAACAGAAACAACGGAATTTTTGGACGCTCTCCAACCAAACGCTGACAGATTCTACGTTGTCTAATAATTATTATTTTCACACTGGCAGTGACAGACTGACACGATGCGAAAACTGGGCAGGTTTGTTTCCTCATTAATTATTTTGAGATTCATTACTTTGAAATTTGACTTTCTTTTCTTCGATGAGCCTCTTCATTTTCGACTTTTTTTTATCGTTTGCATTCTTCTGATTTGAGAGTTTTACTGAAATAATATGACTTTTTTCGGTAATTGTTCATATTGGTTGTTTTTGTTGTTTTGTTCTGTTTGTTGTTGTTGTTGTTGTTGTTTACTTGTTTGTTTGTTGGGTTTTAGATTTGTTTTGTTTTGTTGTTTTGTTGTTTTTGTTTGTTTGTTTGTTGTTGTTGTTGTTTGAGTTTGTTTTTGTGTTGTTGTTTTTAGGGGGGGGGGGTTGCTTGGTTTCTTGGTTTGTTTGGAGTTGTTTTGTTTGTTTGTTTGTTTTGTTTGTTTTTTTGTTGTTGTTTTTTTTTTGGGGGGGGAGTTAGTTAGCGCACTAGAAGAATGAAAAAATAAGAAGCTACTTATGCAATGTTTTTGCTTGAGAGCATGCAGCAAGCCTCAGTCTAAAGTGACCGCGCAAAGACAAACTCTTGAGTGTAAAAGTGTTCCCCCCGACATGTCCTGTTTATTGTGGGGAAAATGTGCAAGTTCTTTGAATATAATATTCCCCCAAAAAAGCAAGAACAGACAGATGTAGAAATTCATTCGTACCAACTGCAGTGAGGTTACTGAACACACAGTGCTACAAATGAGAGAGAGAGAGAGAGAGAGAGAGAGAGAGAGAGAGAGAGAGAGGGGGGGGTGGGAGAGAGAGTGGGAGAAAGAGAGAGAGTGGGAGAGAGATTGAGAGAGAGAGAGAGAGAGAGAGGGAGAGAGAGAGAGATTTACGAAGTGTGTTATCACAGCTCGTAAAATATGTATTTACAAATATCCTGTCTTGCTGGTGTGTACGAGTGGGTGCACCTGAGCTTTGTAACGACTCCTGCCATTGTAAACAGCCAAGACAAATTTCTCCTTGTGAGATAAATAAATATTGTTGAGTACGACCTTCAAGTGGCTGTTATCAACGAATTCTAGGAACAATAATATTTTCTCTCAAACTAACCGGATATGCGGCTTTGTGCAGACGAGAGAAGAAAACGACAGATCACGTGATAAAGCGACGGATAAAATGTGTAGTTTGTTTGATTTGAACTCGATTGTGTCAAGTGTTTTTTGTTTCACCGCAACAAGCTCAGCAAAGGAGAGACAGTTCTCTCAGCTAAAGGGATCTGGCTATTGTCTCTGTGTCTCACTCTGGAATTAAGGTATCAAAATTAAACGCAATTCTATCGTTAAGTAAGTGCGTTGTGTTATTGTTAGAAGGATCTGGTTTTGATTCTAGAGTCTAGTTTCTTTTCTTTCTTTTTTTCTTTTTTTTTTTTTTTTCTTTTTTTAGTTTATGAATAATAGGTTTGGGGGTGTTTATACAAATTAAACAGAGAAAAGTGACAATAGATCGGAGATTCGGAGCAGTGTCAGTGCAGAACCGA
>NW_004797426.1:12121-13438 GCF_000002075.1 Aplysia californica
CTAATTTTACCTCTGAACACAGGTAACCCCACCTCCTTCTTTCGCAAATATCTCGACTTGTATTCAAGATAAATGGATATTTTTTTCACCCAAATAAAGACAAGTGAACAAGCTATAAGATGATACCAATAACTCTACATGCCCAAAATTGACGAGAGCCTGATTCCACCACGCTGCCTCACATGTATCGTCAATAAATGTCCTCCTTCTTTTTTTGTGTATGTTACTATTTTGTAACACATCTATTCTTCGGCACTTATATGATCTTATTGTGTTTGCAAGGGCTGTAAAACTCTTACTAAAACTAAGAAGGCGTAAAACAGTCACAATCAATCTGTCCACAGAGTAACCATGAGCTTCCTGAAGCGACGTATAATGACCTCCATCGTCTACTCCGAGAGGCGGAAGTTGTTCCTCGCTCTGGCTCTCGTCTCTGGCCTCCTCTTCCTCCTCCTCCACACAATCATCGGCATCAGACTTTTCTCCAGGCCGGGCGGGAATACCTTCACCTGGCAGGAAGCGGACTCCGTTCTGCTGGTGCCTAGGGAGATCAGCAGTCTGGACCTGTTGAACACGAAGCTCAGAGACGCGGCCAACTCGTCGCGGGGCGCTGCTATCGCGGACATTTATACGGACTACAAAAATATGGTCCAGAATTTTGGGCACCGAAAAGCTTCGTACGACCGCCAGTACAGACAGTGGCCTGCTCAGGATAGTGGCGCCACCACACGGGCTGCGGAGCTGGGAGGGGGCTCTCAGGGTGGGGTCAGCAATGAGACGTTACAGACGGTTCTGGGTGGAACGACACCACAGCAACAACAACAACAGAAGCAGGCTACAGGGGCTTCAAATAGTAACGGTCTTCCTTCTTGTGTGGATCGGCATGACATTCTTGGTGAGTAAGCTACATAAATATTATTACACAAGGCCGGTAGAGCTAAATCATTTCACATCGTTTTTGATTCCATGCAGTGAATTCCTATCTCTATCTCTCTCTTGCCCTTTTTAACTCCCTGTGGAGCACAGGCCATCTACAGCATTACTCCAGCGAAGCCTGTCCTCAGCATCTTTTTTCTATCTGTATCCATGATGTCTCCGCTTTTTCAATTTCCGCTTGTACCGCTCGCCTCCATGTCATCTTTGGTCTTCCCTTGTGGGTTCCAAGACATTCTTGGTGAGTAAGCTACATAAATATTATTATTATACAAGGCCGGTAGCGCTAAAAATCATTTCACATCGTTATTAATTCCATGTGATGAGTTTCTATATGGTATGAACGTCTTACGAGACACCGGGAGGTTGGAAAGACAGAGCGGG
>NW_004797426.1:16618-18347 GCF_000002075.1 Aplysia californica
CACACACACACACACACACACATTCATACACACACACACACACAAACACACACACACATACACACACACAAACACACACAGACACGCACTCACAAACGCACACGAATACACACACTGCTATACACTAAAACGCCTACAAAAAAGTGCCGTAAAGCTCATTCACATGCCTCAGTACCACGAAATGTTATTCTCTTGTAACACCTTTAATCTTCGACACAAAATATATAACTTATTCGTGTTGCAAGTACAGTAAATTTTTTTCTTCTAAAAAGTGCCTTAAAACTCGTCCACTGGCTCTTCTATCGTGAAAAGTTACTGTCTAGTGACGCTTCTAATCTTCGGCACATATTATATTATGACCTATTCGTGTTGCAAGTCCAGTAAAACTCTCACTAAAGAATCCCCTTAAACTATGACTAAAAAGTGCTGTAAAACTCGTTCACTGGCGTCTGTACCATCTAGTAATGCCTTTTATCTAGGGCGTATAAATGACCTATTTCAGTTGCAAGTACAGTAAAACTCTCACTAAAGAATCCCCTAGAACTATGACTAAAAAGAGCTGTAAAACTCGTCCACTGACGTCTGTACCACGAGATGTTACTCTCTAGTAATACATTTTATCTTCGGCGTATAAATGACCTATTTGAGTTGCAAGTACAGTAAAATCTTACTAAAACTAAAACTCGTCCACAGTATCCTCCTATACTACGAAATGTTACTCTCGTGTAACACCTCTTAGCTTTGGCACATATTATGACCTATTGGTGTTGCAAGTGCCGTAAAACTATTACTAAAAAATGTTGAAAGTGTCGAAAAACTCATTCACTTGCTCATATACCATGAAATGTTACTTTCTAGTAGCACCTCTTATCTTCGGCATATGTGAGGCAGCGTGGTGGATTCAGGCTCTCGTCAAAATAATCAAAGTGAAGGAACTTGCATTTTTCCACATGTTTGTGAATTTTTATCAATTTTTTGTGTTTTGCCTCAACACCTTTCATGCCCATTAAAGAACTCATTTCTGTGAGTATTTTTCTGGAAAACGTTGATTAATATTAAAGGCACAAGAAATGTAAATTTTCAGTTACCACGGACTCTTTAGCTAAGAAAATAACCAATCTTTGGCTGCCATTTTCTCATTAATTTTACCTCTGAAAACAAGTGACCTCCACCTCCTTCTTTCCCAAATATCTCTTCTTGTATTCAAGATAACTGGATTTTTTTTCATCCAAATAAATACAAGTGAACTAGCTTTAATATGGTACCAATAACTCTGCACGCCTAAAAATTGACGAGAGCCTGATTCCACCACGCTGCCTCACATATATTATATGACCTATTAGTGTCGCAAGGGCCGTAAATCTCTTACAAAAGAGTACCGCAAAACTCTTCCAAGGGCTCCTGTACCACAAAATGTTACTTACTAGTAACACCTCTAATCGTCGGGACTTAAATGACCGTACCTATTTGTGTTGCAAGTACAATAAAACTCTTACCAAAAAAAGTGCCGTAGAACTCGTGCACTGGCTCCTCTGCCACGAAACGCTGTAGTACTCGGCACATAAGTGACCTATTTGTGTTGAAAGAGCCGTAAAACTCTTACTTTAAAAGTGCCGTAAAACTCTTACTTTTAAAGTGCCTTAAAACTCTTACTTTAAAAGTCCCGTAAAACTCTTACTTTAAAAGTGCCGTAAAACTCTTTCCCAGGCTTCTGTACCGTGACATGTTC
>NW_004797426.1:22690-27721 GCF_000002075.1 Aplysia californica
GTGGGTGGGTGTATGTGCGTGTGTGTGCGTTTGCATGCATGTGCATGCGTTTTCGTGCGGGCACATTATACATTGTTGAATTTTTTTTTCTTCCTAAAATATGTTTGAAATTTTGCTTTTATACTTTGCTAAGTTTAAGATTTGGTCGCTTTTAAGGACAAGCGGGCTAGCCCAGATTTAGGGCGTTACCAGTCAGAAATCTTGACCTACTCCAAAGATGGGCATTGCCCTACCTACAGGAGAAGTTTGGTTTCATTGGTGTGTATATTTGTTTGGTAATAGAGAAAAATCTCCTTGTCTTTTAAAGAAACTGAACAGGGGGCAAAAACTTTTACCTTCAATTTTCTTAAAACAGCATTTTACAGGATAGCCCCCTTGTGCTTAAAGTTGACCATTTGAGAGCTGCCTACCAATTGTTGCCTCTGATCAATTTTTTTTTACCCCCCGGGGCAGTGCCACTGACTGTAGTGTCTTTAGGCCATTCCCAAAGGGGGGACATTTTTCGTTCAAGCACAGCAGAATTGTAAATGGGCCGATTCATGTCACGCTCATAACTGTGCCTGGTCTACAACAGGGAACAGCTGCTTTTTCTTTCCTAATCCTTACTATTGTCATTTTCCTCTACTTCTTTTGTATGTGTGTCACTCTCTTGTGACCTGCTATTTCCGGGGTGCCTTGATAGTCGAAGCAGACTTTGTGCTGCTGAAGCTAGAGAGGTGAGCAGAGTAAGTCTGATTCCCTGTAAAGACTTCTCGATTGACACCCACCCCTTGGCGCTCATATGACCTTATACTTATGCAGTTGCGAGCGCCGTAAAACCCTCTACTAAAAAAAAAGAACATTTTTTCCCAAGTGCCTCTTTATTGTTTAAGAATACTTTGGACAAAATAGTTTTGAGGCGACGCAAAGTTTGTACGTGAGGGTTTTTTTTAAGTTTAATACTATATTTAGTCACTGAATTGTTTGAGAATATGTTATTTGTGAGGCAGCGTGGTGGAATCAGGCTCTCGTCAAAATAATCAAATTGAAGAAACCTGCATTTTTCCACAGGTTTGTGAATTTTTATCTAGTTTTTGTTTTTTGGCTCAACATCTTTCATGCCCATTAAAGAACGTATTTCTGTGTGGAATTTTCTAAGAAACGTTGATTAAAGGCCCCCCCCCAAAAATGTAAATTTTCAGTTAGCTCGGACTTTTAAGCTAAGGAAATAACCAATCTTTGGCGGCCATTTTCTTATCAATTTTACCTCTGAAAACAGGTGACCCCACCTCCTTCATTCGCACATACCTCAACTTGTATTCAAGATAAATGGATATGTTTTTTTCATCCAAATAAAGCCAAATGAACAAGCTTTAAGAAGATACCAATAACTCTACATGCCCAAAAATTGACGAGAGCCTGATTCCACCACGCTGCCTCACATTTGATTCCTGAATTGTTTAAAATATATTTGATTATTTACGATGTTTGCCAAGCCTGTTTGTTGCGTTCTGAGAGATTGTTGTCCTATACGAAATAAATCAAAGGACGCTGTATGAGTTTTGTGTTCTAGATTAATCCACAGACAGATAGCAGCTCTTGTTACATTCAGTTGCAAAAGACGAACCAGAGAGAGAGAGAGAGAGAGAGGGGGGGGGAAGAGACTGGCAGACAGACAGATACACACACAGAGAGAGAGAGAGAGAGAGAGAGAGAGAGAGAGAGAGAGAGAGAGAGAGAGAGAGAGAGAGAGAGAGAGAGAGAAACAATTGTAACTCTTGTATATTCAGTTGCTTAAGACAAATCAGAGAGAAAACACTGTTTTGACTTTCTCGGGGGCAGACTGACATCCTTGGACAGACAGACAGACTGACAGACAAATAGACAGAGAGACGAAAAGAGATAGACAGACAGGTAAACACACACCTACACACACACACACACACACATGCTCACACAGAAACAATTTGGCGGTTCTTGTGTATTCAGTTGCTAAAGATAAATCCGAGAGACTGTTTTGACTTTCTCGGGGGCAGACTGACACTGACATCATTAGACTAACACTGTGTATACAAAAGCTTCCTAGGTACCCACCCAGTCGCAATACTCTTCTTTTTTCCTTTTGGGGCTTTTTTTTGTTTTGTTTTTTGTTTGTTTTTTTGGTTTGTTTGGGGTTTTGTGGGGGGGGGTTGTTTGGTTTTTTTGTTTTTAAATTAGGGTTGTTGTTTTTCAACAATCATCTCTGGTCGTCAACTGTCACGGATATGCTTTTGTACCGATAAGATGGTGATCGCTCGTACCAGTGTTACCAGTGAGGATATACAGTGCTGACTCGGCAATATCAGCCTTGGTAGTGTTGTTCACATTGAGACTTGGGGACTTTGTCTGTCTTTGTCTCTGGTGAAAGAAATTGTCGGTAGCCTAGTGGTTAGGCTACCGGACTCGTAATCGTGAGATAGCGAGTTCGGGGGTTCGAGCCTCAGCTCGGTCTGACGTTGTGTCCTTGGGAAAGGCTCTTTACACGAACTTCCCTCTTGGCTCGGTCCTATCGGAGACGGACGTTAAACTAGGAAGTACCGCCCCTTAAATAAGCTAATAGTGTTGATAGGGGCGTTAAGCCTATACCATTTTTTTAAAGAAATTGTTTAAAGGCGTTAACAGGGGGGTGGGGGGTGGGTTGAGATCGGCATACTTCTGACCGACATGGTGAAAGAAAATATGTCACAAAATTGAGTGTAACTCGAATATTTTCTAAGATTAAAGCAAATTCTTGAAGAAACAACAACAACAACAACAACAACAACAACAAAAACAACAACAACAACAACAACAACAAAAACAACAACAACAACAAAAACAACAAAAACAACAACAACAGCAACAACAACAACAACAACAGCAACAACAACAACATTGGTCATATGAGTGCGCTAGACACATGTAACATTTACAGTTGGTAGGAAATTTTGAATTTTGTCCGGGTAGCGGCCAAAGCCTACTCTTATCGATTTTGGACCACAAAGGGATCTTTAACGTGCGCAACGTGCACTTGGTACCTCTGAGATTTTTCGCCCTTGTCTGAGAAGGCTAGGTGTAGATCTTTCCTACCAGAAGATCAGGGGTGGAGCTGAAAGACAGCAGTAAGAAGAAGCCAAGGAGTAGCAGTAGAAAGGCTGCAGGAAGAATCAGGAGCTCAGAGTAAGGGGCAAAGGGGGTAAGGTGGGGGGGGGCAGAAAGTGGAGGCGAAAGCAGACGGTACAACATTGCTGGATAGCTGGAAAAGATTTGAATTAGGGACCTATTGAATGAGAGCCAAGCACCTTAACATCTAGACCACGAGAACCCCCTCAGACTGTCGGCTTTTTCTGTCCCAGCGTTTTATGCAAGAAAAATCCTGAAATTATGCAAACTGAGCCAAAAAATTAGAAATTATGCGATTCTGTTAATTTTAACAAACAATGATAAAGGAAAACAATCAGAAATTATGCCAAAAAATGATAAAATTTGGGCTACATTATGCGGGGTGCATAAAACCACACCGACAGCTTTTTGACGTAAGGCTTGGTCAGAGGGTTTTTTTTAAACCGCCGACATAGCAGGTTATCGTTCAAATTCCAGTGGTACTATCAATGGTCTAATTAATTAACAATCTGTCCAGAAGGTTGGCTAATCAGAAGCAGATATCATTTTGAATGAAGAGAACGTTCCTCGCGACCTGGTACCGAGGTAGACAATCGGCCTCGCTATCGTGGCCCAAGGTGCATGATACAGCAGCTGTACCACTCGGCGTCGTCATGTTGCTTTGTAATCGTGACCAAATGAATTTGGCGGCTGACATTCTGAAATGAAACAAAGCTGCTACCCCAGCTACGGTAGAAACGAATTAACGACTGAAAGAACGAACGGTTGTTTACAATGGCGGTGGAAGTTATAAAGGTCAGATGCACTCCCGCATACGCACAACAAGACAGGGCATTGGTAAATAGGCCTACATTTCTCAGGTGCTGGGACAACCTACTCCGTAAAACATGTGTCATTTGTAGCACTGTGTGTTCAGTAACCTAACTGCAGTTGGAACGAATGAATTTCTCTGTCTGAACGAACCAATGAGCAAACGAATCAATGAACGGATGGACAGACGAGCAGAAAACGAAAGAATGAACGAAGGAATGAACAGATGGACAGACGAGCAGAAAACGAAAGAACGAACGAAGGAACGAATCTCCAGCGTGAAAGCCTCAAAGACATACTGTCACCACCCCCAACTACGATAAGCAAACCTGTCTTCCTACCGAACTGCCAGAGCATGGTCTTCCTCCTTTGTCAGGTCGCAAAAATAAAACATTTTCGGACATTGTCATGTTCACTGCAAATTAAGTCACAAATGACAACAGATATCAATTTGGTAGATGGTCTCTGGGGTGTGTCAATGGGCAACATATGTTAATCTTAGCTTTAAAAAATTAATAAAATGTGAGGTAGCGTGGTGGAATCAGGCTCTCGTCAATTTTTGGGCATATTGAGTTATCGGTATCATCATAAAGCTTGTTCATTTGTCTTGCTTCCAATGAAAAAATGACCCATCCATCTTCAATAGAAATGGAGATATTTTGGATTGAAGGAGGTGGGGGTCACCTGATTTAAGAAGAAACATTAGCGAAAAAATGGCCGCCAAAGCTTGGTAAATTCCAAAGCTGGAGAGTCCATGGAGACTGTAAATTTATATTTTTGTACCTTTAATCAACGTTTAAGGTGAAATCCTCAAAGGAATATATTTGTAAATGGACATAAAAGGTGTTGATCCAAAAAACAAAAATTGGATAAAAATTGCTTGGCAGGGAGAAAACTGCTGTTTTACTCGATTTCATTATTTTGACGAGAGCCTGATTCGACCAAGCTGCCTCACAAATATATTTTTTTCAAAAAGCAACAACAAATAAGGAGCACCTTGTATAGCGGAGATCAACAACATAATGCGTTGTTCTACAATGGTGTCCAAAAAAGCTTGAAAATGTTTTCACCCAATCACCATATTAAAGCCTTGCACTACCC
>NW_004797426.1:32378-33697 GCF_000002075.1 Aplysia californica
TGCGTGTGTGTGTGTGTGCGTGTCTATCTATCTACGTGTATCTCAACACCGAGTAAAGGCTGAAGGACACAGAAGAAAGGGGAGGTTGTTTTACAAAATAATCCCCACATAACAGCTAGGAAAACCACACATCATACGCACTTACTCTCACGATAGACAAATAGACAAACAGACAGACAGGCAGACAGACAGACAGACAGACAAACAGACAGGCTTAGATACTAAAAGAAGGAAGGACAGATAGACTGACGGAAGGACAGAGGGACAGGGGAGGAGAGGAAGGTTGTTACACTAAAATCCCTCATAACTTCAAGGAAAATTCACACGTCATATTCTCTTACTCTACGATAGACAACCATCCCAACATACTGTCCAGGAAAACCAGTCATCATACTCTCTAACTCTCTACGATAGACAAACAGACATACATACTGACAGACAAACAGACAGGCTTAGGTACTAACAGAAGGACGGGCAGACAGACCGACAGACAAACAGACAGACAGACAGACAGGCTTAGATACTAACAGACAGACAGACAGAAGCAAACAGACACATAGACTGACTGAAAGAGGGAAAGGAAAGGAAAGGTTGTTACTCAAAAATTCCCAAAATAGCGAGTCTAGGAAACCCACACATCATACTCTACGATAGACAAACAGACAAACAGACAGGTTGAGATACTAACAGACAGACAGACAGACAGAAGCAAACAGACACACAGACTGACTGAAAGAGGGAAAGGAAAGGAAAGGTTGTTACTCAAAAAGTCCCAAAATAGCGAGTCAAGGAAAGCCACACATCCTACTACTCTCTAATTCCCTGGCTTTGTGCAGACACCACCCCCTAACCCATATCTCTAAGGGTCCGAGCTTTCATCGTGTGGATAACACCGTAATAAAAACAATCGAAGGTTTCTAATCATTGACAGGTCCATCCTTGTAAAGCCTAAAGGTGCGTGCATACCAATGTTCTACGTATCAAATAAATGTTATCTCTTGAGGTCTCGAGATCCTTGCCTCGATTCCTACAGTTTCGCTTTGCGTTACATTCTCGTTTTCGTTTTGTTGAGTTAAATTTTCAAGAACTGATTTAATATCTTATCGAAGAGAAAATGTTGGCCTTTTTATTGTTTATGTTTAGTTCATTCTTAATTCTGTTTAATTATTTGTTTCTAATTGGATCTGCTGAATTCTTCAAGTGTTTTCTTGGAGAATGTTTCCATCGGTTCGTTTTGTTGTTGTTGGTCCTGGTGTTGTTGTTGTCGTTGTTGTTGTTGTTGTTGTTGTTGTTGTTGTTGTTGTTGTTGTTGTTGTTGT
>NW_004797426.1:36070-37182 GCF_000002075.1 Aplysia californica
CTGGTGTCAAAGGTAAAACTAGCGAGAAAATGGCTGCCAAAGTTTGGTGACTTCCAAAGCTTGAAAATCTTTTAAAACTACAAATTTGCATTTTATGTGCCTTTAATTAACGTTTTTAAGTAAAATTCAAACTGAAATGTGTTTTTAAAAAGACATTAAAAACAAAAATTAAATTTTTAAAATTGCCAAACCAGCGGATAATGTCAGTTTATTTAATTTCATGATTTTGTCGATCGCCTGATTTCACCCCGCTGCCTCACAGTTTTTAAATACAGACTTCAACGAAAGTTAAGGGCCACTTGCAAACACTCTGAGTGGTCTTATTGGGTCGACCTGCACGTGGGCGTTCTTGGACTGATCCAGTGGCTTGATGGCGCTGCCTCAGGCTGACAATGAGAGAGTGTGACACTGCAAGCCTTCTGGCAACTTCTCGGGCTCCAACTCCATCCTGTAGCCATGCCATAGCTCTTGCACGATCAAAGTCTCTCAGCTTTCCTCTTGGTGGCATGTTGATGCGATACTGGATTTTGCGCAAACGACGGCTTATATTGCCGCCAAAGTGAGCACACTTCGAGACCGTACGTCTGTTTATGACGTGCACCAGAAATTTTAACTCAGGAATGTCCGCGGTGTCGCACACAAGTCGATAAAAAACAGCAAATTTGGCTAAAATTCCCCGAGGATTTCCGTGCTGCACGTGATGGTTTTGCCCCTTAAGGAAGCTTTGCAGTACGCATTGGTAACCCATTAACACTTTCAGAGTAAAAGAAATGTTGAAACATTCCTTGCTGTCTTTTTTCCGATTAAAAAAAAAATCAGGGCTGTCTGTCAAGGTGGTCCTTAACTTTTGTTGAAGTCTGTAACTTGGAACAAAGCCAGACGTTTCTGAATGAACATGGGTGACCTTTATGCACTTTTTTCTATTTTAAAAAGTCGAGCATACGATAATACTTATGTGAGGTGAATTAATACATAATACATGTATTTATTCATTTCTGAAAATTTTGAACGCCTTGAGAAAGGCAGTTGTTTTTAGAGGTTATGTAGTGTGTGTATTGTAAGCTAAGTAATCAAATCAAAGTACGAAAAGTTCTTATTCTCAGTTGGGGGGG
>NW_004797426.1:40361-41089 GCF_000002075.1 Aplysia californica
ACCAACTACAACAACAACAAATCAACGACAACAACAAATCAACGACAACAACGAAACAACAATAACGACAACAAAACAACAACAACAACAACAACTATGAACACAACTGGAGCTGCAACAACTGCAGCTGCAACAACAATAGGCACAACAACTACTACAGCAATAACATCAATAACAACAACGGCATCAATAACAATAACAACATTAACAACAACAACAAAAACTCAATTTGAAAACGAATCCAAACGGAAAACAAGCTGCATGTCCGGTATGTAACTCTGTGAAGGGAAACCGGTGTGTGGGCGGCGTATTGGTAAAGGTGATACTGGAAGGATTTCAGTTCGATTGTCATGCTGATTAGAAATACTCTATCGCATACCTCTTTCCTCTAGCTCATAACATATATCTTTCACATCCGGGAGTGATTTTGATAGACAGGATTCAAACAACTCTGTCTTATTTACCCCCAAATCCGTGCATTCATTTGACCTCATGTAGTTGCGAGCGCTGTAAAACTCTTACGATTACCAAATTGACCCCCCCCCCCCAAAAAAAAAAAAAACTTTTCTTAGTCTCTGAACTGTTCTTCCTCGTACTGAAGGGTAACTGAGAGAGGAGGAGGGGTGGGTTGATCGTGAGAGAGAGGAGCGGGTGGGGGAAGAGAGGGAGAGAGAAAAAGAGAGAGAGAGAGAGAGAGAGAGAGAGAGAGAGAGAGAGAGAGAGAGAGA
>NW_004797426.1:42924-45165 GCF_000002075.1 Aplysia californica
CAAGCCGATCGCGCCCGACTCGTCACCTCAAAAACAAACGCGATTGTTTTCAGGCGACGAGTCGGGCGATCGCCTCAACCCAACCCGACCCGACCCGACCCGATCCCATCCGCAATGGGCTCCCGGTATTAGGCTCCTCGAAGTTGCTCTCAAGGACATGAGTTCGATTCTTGATGGATAAAGTCTATTTAACCAAATGACACTTGTACCTTCTCTAACAGCCACTTGAATATAAGACAATCACCTGTACAAACAGTCGCTTCCCTTTTCCACCTTCACGTATTTATTTTTAACATCATAATGAATATGTGAAAGACGCCCATCAGTATAATGATAACAATAAGAAATGACATCATTTACATAGCACTCAACCCCGATCAAAGTACACAGGCCCTGGGCGCTTTACAATACAAAGTACAATAGTAACATAAAACGTTGCGTTCCGACCAAAAGAAAATCTCTCCAAATATTCATCTAATTAATCTAAAATCAGAAAAGACTTCAGTTAACATTTGAATTAATCAAAATATTTCATCCCTCTTAAAGTACAGGGTGATCAAAAAAATTGTACAACTTGTTTTGTAAATATCTTCATCCCTACTGAAGTTTTGATTTTCAGATTTGAACCTAACATTTGGAAGCCAAAAGGAATTTGTCTGATATTATTTTAGATAAGCCCATTGAATGGTTCTGCTCTATTGGGCGCATTAAAAAAAAACAACCCGTTTTCAACCTTGTCCCCATTTTCCTAGCATGACGCGCCAGTTTGCTTTAGGCTTCCCACTAAAAGTTGCAACAATTGCGCCATATTGCAAACTACAGCAGTCTAACTAGTCAACAGTAGTCTACAGTTATTTTTTCCCTTAATTCCGTTTGCCTCCTGAGATCTTGGTTAAGTTTAGTAAAGAGCAAGGAGTGTTTTGTATTGAACCTTACCTCTCCACAAATTCACCACCCCTGACATTTCGTAAGTTCACAACATGGAAATAATGCTTAGGTGCCTTCAAGACCTTTTGTCACATGAATAGAGCAGTTCCGTCAGTTTGGATCTATAGCGAATCAGAACTAAAAATGTCCTTAAAAATTGACCACTTCAGGTCGAACACGCACCATACGCAGTCCTTTAAACTTTAAACGTCACCACGGCGCAGATTTCTGTAGTCGAGTCCCATGAGACGTCTCTCCATAGACGATCTGCAGCTAGGACTTTCCTACCTCTCTGCAGTCTGCATTGTCAGGGCTGATCTAAATTTACGACTGTACTATTTCCATCTTCGCTTGGCCAAGATGACATGGATCAAAGCAGGAGAATGTGTTCATGGTTCCTCGATTGTCTTGAAAAGCAGGATTATTTCCTCGATGACATTTGGTTTAGTTAAAAGCCCATTTTCACTCTACGGGATATGTTGACTACAAAATTGTTGTCTATTGGGCACCCCACTCCCTATTGTTTCTAGTGGCCACTTCATACTGAATATGTACTGTGTATGTGGCTTTAAATACGCATGGGTTATCAGGTCCTTGAGTTTTGGCGCCATTCAACATTTCGAACGACGCGTTAAAAATGTGTCGAGTCCAAACTACGGCATGTAGAACACTACTTCTATGAATTCCAAAATACAATCGTTAGATCTAGTATTTAAACTCTATTAAAGAAATTAAATATTGCTTAAACGCTACAGTGATTTAAAATTAAATGTCAAAGAAAAATTAAAGAAAAATGTCAATCAATCTTTTCACGACTTCTTTACAAGATTTTTTTTTAATGGGGAACTTTGCGTTTTGGGGTGTTTTTTTCTTTAAGCCATTTCCGTTTTCAAAATAAGTTTCTTCCGCGTGCATTATGTCAAACAAAATCCTTTTGACTGTTTTATGTCTCTTCCAAATTACAGCGTTCTAGAACAAGTTTTACGCGAGATATTCAGAAGAAAAAAAAGTTTTACAGTTTTTTGGGGATCATACTGTACTTGGAAATGTATTCCAGATCTTTCGAGGCTTTAACATTCAAATACCCTTTAGCCCACTGTTTTAAGTTTCGTTAGATGGTAAACAAAGAAATCTCTTTTTGTCAGCTGTTGACGTTAACTTGCGAGTTGGAATGTACAAGACAAACACTTTCTTCCTCGACAATGGATGACTGTCTTAGACAGTTCCGACCGTATTTCCATTTTGTTGCTACTGAAATGTAATTGTCGAAGTTAATTCTTATCTGTTCTCATGAGTATCACACACACACACACA
>NW_004797426.1:46808-48302 GCF_000002075.1 Aplysia californica
TATTATCATTATTATTAACATTATTATCATTAATAGGTCGGACAAGGTTTCCAATATGTCGTCCTTGAAATTATAATGTTTTACCAAGTAGTCCAAGTCTGGTTTTTTGAAAGACGACCAGAAGCTTTATTGTGTCAAAAAGGGCGTGAAACTTTGTAAACCCCAGTTTCCAAACATTTGGGTGATCATGTGTTTGCCCTTGGCCGAGTGGCCGTTTTGAGTGAGTGGTCAGGGTGCAGGTCACGTGGTGTGGTCAGCATGTGACGATTTAGTGTTCAAGGTCAGATGTAGGGGGTGGGGGATGAGAGGTTGGAGAGGGGGGTAGGAGTGATGGATGAGATGAGAAAAGAGGAAGAAAGGGTTGGGGGGAGGGGGGAGGGAGAGGGAGTGATGAGACGTGGCTGAAAGGTTAGGTTGTCTTTTTAGTATTTTTTATTTTGGTTTGTTTTTAAGGAGAAAGAGTAGAGAGTGGAGACAAGGGTGGATGAGAGAGGGGGGGGGGTGAAAGAGAAAGAGGTGGAGAAACGGATGGCTTCATAATTTTTATGTTAGGTTTCTGTTGCAGTTTTTCTTCTCTTTTTTTTGAGGGGGGGGTGTGAAGGGAGTAAAAGGATTCACGGAAGATGCATCCGTCAGTTAGTATGTAGCGCTCGGGGATCCCTATACGCCTGCGTGACTGTGTGCGTGAATGTGTAAATGTTATAAACGTGTAAGTAAACCCTATTAGCACCTCAGCTCCTCTCAGTTCAAACGCACGCGGGCATTATCTGAGCTATACTATGAAAACAGCAGCGAACTCCCGGCGAGAAGAGATAGCCCAGGCAGATAGTACAAGGGGAAGCCAGTCTCCGATTTGCCGGAGCGATAAGGTCGTCAGGGCCCGCGATATCGCCGAGCGACACGCGGGAGTGTGCGCGTGGGTTCCGACAAACAGACAGAGACCGCTCCAGATATCACCGCTCGGAGACCGGAGACGGGAGACGGGAGTCGGCCGGAGAGAGAGAGAAGAAGAAGAAGGGAGGAGGAGGACGAGGCTGTCTGTGGTCAGAGCGGAGGCCGCCACACATCGGTGGTGACACCGCACGCTCGACTGGTCACCGACATAGCTAGACGATCATGACGTATGATGGGGGGGGGGAGGGGAGGGATACTTTCCCGCGGTAAATACTTTCGCGCGGTGAACAGCGCAGATTAGTAGGCTCCTCGCTACTTCTACAATATGTATTTAGTTTTAGTAGAGGTTTTACGACGCTCGCAACTGCATAAGGTCATATGAGCGCCATACTACATGTATAATGATATGTACTCGAGAAGCAGCTAGACGATCATGACGTATGATGGGGGGGGGTTTCCCGCGGTAAATACTTTCGCGCGGTGAACAGCGCAGATTAGTAGGCTCCTCGCTACTTCTACAATATGTATTTAGTTTTAGTAGAGGTTTAACGACGCTCGCAACTGCATAAGGTCATATGAGCGCCATACTGCATGTATAAT
>NW_004797426.1:50081-51605 GCF_000002075.1 Aplysia californica
TTTCTCATCCACCCATCCACCCACACACACACACACACACACACACACACACACACACACCAAACACTGACACCCAACCTTCAGAGCGCAGCCTCCAACTGTCAGCTTTTCTCTCCGTCAAGGTCCCGGGAGCGTCCCCGTATGACATGTCAGGGGCGGCCAGCAGAAAGCTTTGCTCCGCTATCCAAACAGCGCGCTCCCGCCTGGCACATCCGGCCGCAGGGGAGGCCAGCCCCGTCAAAAGTCGGCTCAAGCTTCAGGCGGAGTAACTCGAGCTCTTTAGTTTAAATTGCAGGTTGCAGAGTGGGAACGCTGGGCGGGCTGCATTTTTACTGGCTTTTTCGCTGGAGTTTTTTGTCTTTTTAAAGGGTTTTTTTGTTTGATTTTTTTCTTTGCATTTTGTTTCGTTTTGTTTTTTAAATTCTTAAAAGGTAGAAGAGGGGGTAGAAGAGAGAGAGAGAGAGAGAGAGAGAGTGAAGAGACAGAAATAGAGAGAGAGAGAGAGAGAGAGAGAGAGAGAGAGAGAGAGAGAGAGAGAGAGAGAGAGAGACGGGGACACAGAGAGGGGCAGAGAGGGGGAGAGGCAGGGAGAGACAGAGGAACGAGAGAGAGAAAGAGAGAGAGAGAGAGAGGGGGGAGGGAGGGAGTGAGAGAGACAGACAGACAGACAAGAGAGCGAGAGAGATGTGGAGGTACGAGAGAGAAGCAAGAGAGAGAAAGAGAGAGAGCAAAATCAGAGTCACAGAAACAGAGCCAGAGAGAGGAGAACAAAAGTGACCCGTAGTATTTCAAGAGATGCGAAACATTTTTGTGAGCTGACACCTGATAAAACAGACAGGACCTGCAGAGGTATAGATCTAGATCTAATTGAGATCTGAGTCACGTACTCGACACGTGAATTGCTGTCTGTTGTAAGTCGAGTAGAGGTTTCTGTGTCTATCTTATCTAAGTTGTGTTTTTTACACGCTCTCAAAACTCTCTCAATGAGCGCTCGGTCGAGATAAAACACAGCTCTGTGAAAGTCACACGTAGTTGGCGGGTAAGGGTATTTATATTAGTATGTGTTACGACGCGATGAACTCCGAAGCTAGTCAAATTTTGGGGCATATACAGTTATTCATCATCATTGCCTTTCTACTTTCTCACCCTGAATCAGGGTATAGGCCACGAACAAACACCTTCCATCTTTCTCTATCCTGGGATAGCCTCTTGATGTTATTCCATGTCTTCCCACTTTTCTGTGCGATGAAATCCGGAGTTAGTCAATTTTGGGGCATATACAGTTATTCATCATCATTGCCTTTCTCACCCTGCACCAGGGTATAGGCCACGGACAAACACCTTCCACCTTTCCCTATCCTGGGCTAGTCGCTTTATGTCACTCCACGTCTTCCCACGCTTCTGCACATCCATTGGTATCATCTGAAAGCCTGTCCACTTTTGCCTTGCTTTTGATGGGAACAAAATATCCATGTATCATAGATTACAAGTCAAGATATTGGCCATTGAAGGAGGGGGGGGGGG
>NW_004797426.1:52305-64347 GCF_000002075.1 Aplysia californica
GCTGCTGCTGCTGCTGTTATCGCTATTGACTGTGTTTATTTAGCATACATCTCTCCAGGAAGTAGACTCAGCACATTTCAATAAAAAGAAGAGACTCGATCTCTTGCACTACATGTATGAAACTGGAAAACCCTCGTCTATCATCTTTTTCGCAATATATGAACTTTAAAAAAAAACAAAAACATCGGGAAACGACGAATGCCGTTTTTTGGGACACCTGAATAGACATAAAGGTCTGGGACATCTAACTCTCACTGGCATAACTGAAGGCAAACGAGGCAGGGGTAGAAAGCTACTTAGAGAACCTAAACAAATGGGGAACTGGGAAAGATCAGGGAAACGTAGCTCTTTTAAGAACATCCGAGCTAAGGAATGAAAGGAGAACCATGATGGACGATGTCTATTGCAGATTTGGCACTGGATGAATGAATGTTTCCCAATCTGGTGGTTGGAGGGCACCTCAAGCTGGTCCTACTTCTTTACTTTTCCTCTAGTGTATTGTTTCTGTCTGTCTGTCTGTCATATTTTTTCACCAACACTAAATGACCATCATTTTGTCGATGTGTGTTTCTTTACACAAACAAACAAACAAATTGTTTCCCAACCCCAAATCTGGGGGGGTTGAAGGACATCAATGGTTGGTCTTACTTCTGTACTTTCCCTCTGTTGTTTCTGTCTGTCTGTCTTACTTTTTTCCCAGAGCACTAAATGACCATTATTGTATCGATGTACTTTTCTTTTCTCAAACAAAGAAACAAACAAATCAACACACAAATTGTTTCTCACCCCCAGATCTAGGAATCCGCTGCCCGGAACCGGAACCCCCAGAGAACGGCGCCATCAAAGGGGAGGGCACTCGTGTGGGTTCAGTGGTCTATGTCGTCTGCAAGGAAGGCTTCGTATTGCACGGGCCGACTGTCATGGCGTGTGTTCCCTTCGGAGAGGGCGCCCAGTGGGACCCGTCTGTCAGCCGGCAGTGTGTCGGTGAGTGCATCACAGATTGTTTTAGTTCAATATACTTTATCGGTTGTATTATTAGAGGGTGTACCTTTATAAAAAGTAAAGTAAAATTATTCCTGCATCCGATCCGGACATTGGGGATTGCCTTGTTAGTGAGACAACTTCCTGAGCTTTCGGCATATTGTGGTAGGGTGGCCAGTTCCTTGCCACGCCGGCCTTACTTCCCCAAATCGAAGTCAGGTACCCATTACTGCTGGGTGGGCAGTAGGGGGTGGGAAAAAAATCCGTGTCCGAACTGAGGCTCGAACCCAGACTTTACGCTTCGGAAACGAGTGTAGTACCTTTATAGTGCTGTCAAAAATTTGTGGCGCAACTTACCTCAAATAATATCTCTGTAACGGGAGAATCAATGTCATCCATATTTTGCACAGCAGTTTGTATCGCTTTGTCTTAACTTAATCATATTTTTCCGCAACAAATTGAGGCTAGATTATAAAACTTCTCTTCATAAATGTTTATAAAATACCATGATTATTGTATATCTCCGTCATGCGAAGTTCACCGCACTTCCCGTTTCTCACACACATACGTATGTGGTTACGTCACAGTTCACAAATGCTAGCTATAGCGGCAAAATTTGTTACAAGAAATGAATGTTGTATAGAACACATTTTTGTACTAATGGTTCTCAAAAATGCATTCAATGGGTTACGTACTTGCTTTTCAAAGCGATATTGCCTAGCTGTAGCCCTTTTGAAATCTGTAGAAATCACCCACTGGGATTTTTAATTAGTGTTTATTAAGGAATTTTCTAGAAAACGGCTAGCAGTGTTCACAAAAATATTGATCTGTTAAGACAAATTGATACAAGCCATTGCGCAAAAACTGAAGACTTTAGATATATCTATATTCAATAGTTGAGGAAATATTTGACAATACATTGCTCCACGAATTTTTTACCACACTATCATCCTGCATTATTTTCTTGTGTAATGAGAGGGTGCACGCGCCGTCAGTATGGTTGGTAACATGTTGGACTTGAAGCAAATGGATTTGGTTCGAATTCCCATCTAGGCGTTTTGAACTTGCGTTCTTGTTGTTGCTGTCGTATTAAAAAAAAGATTTTGTTTTCTGGACTGAGAGCAGTTGAACAGATTGCCAGCAATATTGACTCCACCATCATGAAATTATTATGCACAGCAGAATCCCCCATTCTTTGAGATTTCCTCTACTTGAATCATTTATTGTTTCTAACTGTATTTTGTTTACTTCTTCTTCTTCTTCTTCTTCTTCTTCTTCTTCTTCTTCTTCTTCTTCTTCTCGTTCGAATCACACTTGAAGTCTGGTATCTGTCATAAATTGGGCCGTCCTGCTCAGTTCATCCTTCGAAATTTGTTCACATTTAACCGTTCTGTTTCCCCAGAGGGCAGACACGAGTTTGAGGAGACAAACGAGGTCTCGGCGGAAGACTCCGAGTCAGAGGAGATCCCGCCAGAACCCGAGAGCCTGGAGGAGGTCAGAGGGAGGGAGACAGAGGAGGAGGATGGAGTGGGGGAGGAAGAGGATGCCCGCCCTCCCCCCTACCTCAGCCCGCGGCTACATAAGTCCAGACTGGCCTTCAAACAACATAATAACCTACCGGAGCATGTACCAGGTGTGGTGACGTAGATTGAACTAGTCTCTTTGTTTGTTTGTTTGTTTGTTCGTCTGTCTCTCTCTTTCTCTCTCTCTCTCTTTCTCTCTCTCTCTCTCTCTCTCTCTCTCTCTCTCTCTCTCTCTCTCCAGGCTGTCCTTCAAACAACATAACTTGCTGGAGCATGTACCAGGTGTGGTGACGTAGATTGCAATAGTGTATGTCTGTCTGTCTGTTTGTTTGTTTGTTTGTTTGTTCGTCTGTCTGTCTGTCTCTATCTCACTCTGCCCCCCTCCCTCTCTCTCTCTATCTCTCTCTCTCCCCTCTCTCTCTCTCTCTTTCTCTCTCTCTCTCTCTCTCTCTCTCTCTCTCTCTCTCTCTCTCTCTCTCTCCAGGCTGTCCTTCAAACAACATAACTTGCTGGAGCATGTACCAGGTGTGGTGACGTAGATTGCAATAGTGTATGTCTGTCTGTCTGTTTGTTTGTTTGTTTGTTTGTTCGTCTGTCTGTCTGTCTCTATCTCACTCTGCCCCCCTCCCTCTCTCTCTCTATCTCTCTCTCTCCCCTCTCTCTCTCTCTCTCTCTCTCTCTCTCTCTCTCTCTCTCTCTCTCTTATGACAGTGGCCTGAAAGAGGTGAACAGGGTATATAATATACCAATGAAACAGTTTTGAGTGTAGTCTACATGTTCCCTTCAACTCTTTTGGTAGACTCTTCCAGCCTCACTTTAAGCTTACATAATTAAAGCTGTTTGACAGCTTATGAAGTGGCCCAAAAGGGGTGAACATGGTATTTATGAGGCAATGAAACAGTTTTGAATGTTAAGTATATTGTTCATTAGTGATCATGAACATCTTTTTATATTTATTAATCTGTGATGTCTACGTCTATGGGTGTCTATGGGTGAATTTGACTGCGACGATGCTCCAAAATGAGGAAAGGAGGCAGTGATTATTTGATTATAACATAGACGCTTCGCCACTGGCTTTATGTTATGCGTATCAATGTGTGCATATTATGTATGTTTGCGTACGTGGGTGTATATGTGTATGCGTGTGTATGTGTGTGTGCATTCGTATATGTGTGTGTATATCTGTATGTGTGTGCTCGTAATGTGCATTGTATGTGCATTTGTGTGTGTGTGTGTGTGTGTGTGTGTGTGTGTGTGTGTGTGCGTGCGTGTGTGTGTATGTGTGTATGTGTATGTGTGTGTATCAGCATCCCATCCCATGTTTACATAACCATTCTGTCAATATGACCACTGTTAAGTGACCACAAACCCTATCAGATAACTCAATATTGAACACATCTACGGCCCAAACCAACCGTCCCTCTATCTAGCATATGACCAGGGATGTTACAACAGTTAATTACTCCAACATGTACTGCTCTATCTAACGAGATAACCAACACAGCAACATCGCACTCGCAGATCAATGTGTCGTAATTGGTTAACCCTATCCTTACGTCGTTTTTTACTATCGTATCCATACGACGTGGGGAACTCTGTGCCACCACTTCCAAAGAGGAAACTTACTCATCAATCCGATCCCATAGCAAAAAATAATTTTTTGAGAAATACTGAAATTTTCAAAGAGATCCTCGTACTAGATCTAGAAGTATTTTGAAATGTGGAGAATACAACCCCGGGGGTACAAAATGACCCCAGGGTGTACTACTGATAGGGTTAACCCAGTTTCTACCAATGACCCCAACAACTTCAGATGAACTGAGTCGACCTGCTGTCAGCTGAAGCAGACATCCCTCTATCACTTATCGTTCCTGCTCCTAGCACGGCCTTCTACGACTCTGTCGTCAGTGATTGCCAAAATGGTTATCAGCTGGTCTCTGGGAAATTAGATTGACGTCACTTAAATTTAGGAATTTGAAAAAAAAATGTTTTTGAGATTTGTAAATGCAAGCGAATTGTTGTTGGGGGGTTTTTTTAACGAAACAGGTTGCTATTTATACAATAGTAGTGTTCGATGATTGCACGTGATCTGTGCGTGGGTGGCTGGAGGGTGCTCTGGTGTGGTTTGCTCCTTCTTTCCTATCAAACATCGATCGTCCTTATCTTTCCTCCTTCTTTTGTATGTGTGTGTGTGTGTGTGTGTGTGTGTGTGTGTGTGTGTGTGTGTGTGTGTGTGTGTGTGTTTGTTACTCGCTTGCAACACTTCTAATCTTCGGCACTTATGTGACGAGATTGTGTTGCAAGTGCCGTAAAACTCTTACTGTAACTAAAAACTAGTTCAATGTGCGCTTCGTTAACTTAGCAGGCATCATTGATAATCCTGCTAGATTTTTCAAATACGCTCATGTATTCTGAATATTGTGTGACACATTGATAAACCTGTTAGATCCTCCAAATATTTTGAATATTGTGTGACACATTGATAAACCGGTTAGATTCTCCAAATACTTTGAATTTTGTGCAACACAATGATAATCCTGCAAGATTCTCCAAATACTTTGAATATTGAATATTGTGTGAAACATTGCATGATAACCCTGATAGCTCGTGAAAGATGATTACTTCTATAATAATACTTGTCGGTAGCCTAGAGGTTAGGCTCTCAGACTCGCAACCGTAAGGTCGTGGGTTCGAATCTCATCAGGGGCCCGACATTGTGTGCTTGGAAAAGGCTCTTTGCACGAATTTTCCTCTCTTCACCCAGGTGGGAATGGATACCCAGCTAATGCAGCTATAGACAGTGAAAGATATTGTCAGTTTGTTAGTGTTTGAGCGCTTAATCAGCTGTTTGCGCTGTATGCTTCCCGGGAAGCTGAGAATGTTTCTGAGTGTTCTATGGTCTGCTGGGGTAATAATATAGTGTAAAGCGCATAGAGCCTGCTGTTGGGGGGGGGGGGATATGCGCTATACAAATGCTATTTATTATTATTAATATTATTATTATTATTATTATTATTACTATTATTATTATTATTATTATTATTATTATTATTATTGTTATTATTATTATCATTATTATTATTATCATTATCATTTTTTTAAATTATTATTATTATTATTATTATTATTATTATTATCATCATTATTATTATTATTATTATTATTATTATTATTATTATCATCATCATCATCATCATCATTATTATTATTATTATTATTATTGTTATTATTATTATTATCATTATTATTATTATTATTATTATTATTATTATTATTATTATTACTACTACTACTACTACTACTGCTACTACTACTTGTATTTGGCTGTAATTGTGTATGTATTGTTTTGTCTACAATGTATATTATGTATTTTTTTCTTTAAAAAAACAAAAACGTATTCGGGGGCTCTCGTGGCCTAGAGGTCAAGGTGTTGGCCTCTCATTCAAAGGTCCTTGGTTCGAATCCGGGTAGCGACGAAAAAAATGTTCTTCTGTAAAATGGTCTCCTTTCACCTCCTCTCCTGCTCTCTAGCAATGTTCTGTCGTCTGCTTTCGTCTCCACTTGCTACCCTCACCCCCTCACCTCTTTTGCCCCCTCTTCTGGGCTTCTGACTCGGAGGTCCCGTGTGCAAGTTGCCCACGTTAAAGATCTCTTCGTGGTCTAAAGTCGATAAGAGTAGGCTTTGGCCGCCACCCGGGCAAAATTCAAAATTTCCTACCAACTGAAAATGTTTAGTGCGTCCCGCGCGCTCATATGACCTTATGCAGTTGCGAGCGCCGCAAAATACTTACCATAAAAAAAAACTTTACTTTTAAAAAAAATATGTTTAATGAAATGACTGTTGTCTTGTCGTCTGCAGAGGAGGAGCGCGCAGACTTGGAGAGCAACATGCTGTCGGAGGAGCTGTCCCAGACACCCAGAGGCTGCTTCCTGACCCCTGACCCCGGGCCCTGCAGAGCCTTGTTCAGGCGCTACTTCTTCGACAAGACTACCATGGAGTGCCACCCGTTTATTTACGGCGGTTGCCAGGGCAACGAGAACAGGTTCGCGACGATGGAGGAGTGTAATTCCGAGTGCTTGCGTGGCGAATGAGTAACAGCACTACGGATGCCTTGAAAGAGAGCTCTGCCAGTAGTGATTTGAAAAAAAAACATCATCGTTGATATAACAATATTTCACGCCTTACTCTCTCCAGAATTATAATAATAATAATAATAATAATAGTAATGATAATAACATGCAAAGTAAGTCAACTAAAAATTGGAAAGAAGAAATTGAGACATATTCAGAAACGCCGTATCATTTTGTATTTACTAAGAGATTTCATCACCCTCCCCCCCCCCCCCCAATCCCGATCCCCTCCCCTTTCCCCTCGCCCCAAAACGGTTCCCCTTCCCCCCCCCCTCCCCCCCCTTCCCCACCACGTACGCAGTATAATACCTCACACAGACAAGTACAAAGCACAACTAAATTGATTAAAAGGGGTTTTAAAAGATAATATTCGGTTTAAGTCACTCTGAAGTCATTTCGAAAAAAAAACGCCAAAAAAATGGCTGGACTTAAAAACATGATAAATATCTATTGTACTACTATTTTTGGTAATTTTGTATAGGTCAGAATTCTGATTTAAAGCAGTCCTGTCATTTCATTCAAATGCAATATTGTATAAGCATCTAAGCATCTCTTGAAGTGAATCGCCGTGATCATAAACAATCCTATTTCTAGCAAAATGTGACGTTTGCCCTTTATTGTTTTACCCGTTCAATTGTTTTCACCACGTATAGTTTTTCAAAAGTTGTTCGTAGTTCAACTAGTATTAAGTTGCAATGTTTGTTTGGTTCCAATTTTCGTCCTTCCTAGATTTAACCCAAAATATCAACCTAATAATAATAATATTCCGCGTCTCGGCGTTTCGAAGAAGTTCTTGAATGTTACCGTGAATGTATGTTAGTTGCAGTGGAGAGGTTTCTCTTTTTTCTTTTTAGGTTTTTATTCGTTTGTTTGGTTTTTTTAAATTTTTATGCCAAATAGGCCCACAAGCAGCCATATTGGTAAATCATGTATGAAAACGCGGGAAAGTGGCAATACACTGTACTAGAAATAAACAAGTAATCCTTTGCTAGTATTTATTACTAAGATAGTATCTATTTCAACAAGTATTATTAAAACGAATCGATATGTTGTGTTAATAGACTCTTAACTATTGTTTCATTCATTTTATTTAATGTAATGTATGTTTTCCTCTGTTCTATCAATGTGTTCCGTTTTATTTTGTTTGTTTTTTTGTCGTTGGTTTTTTGGGGTTTTTTTGTTTTTTTGCTTGTTTGCTGTTGGTTTGTTTGTTGTTGTTTTCTTTGTGTGTTTTTTTTTTTATAATGATCGAAAGTAGTTTATCAGTGTGTGATTGTTGGCAGTGGATGACAATGTGTGTTGAAGGAATCATAAACCCTCATCTCTGTATGTTGTGCCTAGAAACTCTCTCTCTCTCTCTCTCTCTCTCTCTCTCTCTCTCTCTCTCTCTCTCTCTCTCTCTCTCTCTCTCTCTCTCTCTCTCTCTCTCTGGGTTTTTTTTTGTTCCTCGTTTATATCTTACTGTTTTATTTCTATTCCTTCCTGCTTTTTTTTTGCTTTTTTTACATTACTCAGGAATTGTGGACTGTTTGTTGATTAAGCTTCACCCTGTCAATCTTATGTGTACAAACTGTGTTGATTTTCTCCATATCAGCAGAATTAACGATTTAATCCCATGCTGCTAATTTGTAAATAAGCCGTACAATCAGTTTGATTGGTTGGTATGTTTGTTATCACGTTGTGGATTGGATGAAAGTGTTGTGTCTGTGTCTTTTGGAGTGTCTATCGTGTGTGTGCGAAAATATCGCACGAACCTGCCATTTCTGTTTTTTTTTAAATTCTTTTTGTTATTAAAAATCAAAATGTTCCAAGAAGTTTTCTGCCAGTAGTTTATTGTACAAACTGTAAGTACAGTAACACCCTTTGAGTATTGTTGGATAGAAAATAGTATCAACAATAAATGTAAAAGCCCATTCCTGAATCCTAGACAAGAGTAAATTTTTTAAATAAGATTTTTAGTAAGATTTTTAAGGTACTAGCAACACAATTAATTAAGTCATATCAGTGCCGAGGGTTATATGTGTTCCAAGAGATAAACCTACCGAAAGAAATGGTAAGGGAGAGAGATAATGAAGATTGATGTTCGAAAGGAAAGAAGGAGCGAACCACAGCAGAGCACACACCAACCATCAACCGAGAGTAAGACCTGAGACTCATCTGTTAAAGAAATATCCCGAGGTTTCCATGGAAACGGTCCGTCGCCATTTTGGAGCCGCCATTCTCTTCTCGTCTGTGACGTTATCAAGTTGTTATGTAAGGCACGCCAGTAATAATAATACAATATGCTTTCCAGTAAGCAAAAAAATGGTGAATTGGAGTAAATTGATTTTGTGTTGTTAAGTGCTTTTGCTCGCTCTCTCCCACCCTTCATCTCTCTCTCTCTCTCTCTCTCTCTCTCTCTCTCTCTCTCTCTCTCTCTCTCTCTCTCTCTCTCTCTCTCTCTCTCTCTCTCTCTCTCTCTCTCTCTCCCACCCTTCATCTCTCTCTCTCTTTCTCTCTCTCTCTCTTTCTCTCTCTCTCTCTTTCTCTCTCTCTCTCTCTCTCTCTCTCTCTCTCTCTCTCTCTCTCTCTCTCTCTTTCTCTCTCTCTCTATCTCTCTCTCTCTATCTCTCTCTCTTGAAATCTTGATATCTTTTTGAAAAATCTGGGGGGGGGGGGGGTTTAATTTAACCTCTTTCACTCCCCCTCCCTCTCTGTATAGATCTATATGTGTGCGTGAACGTGTGTGTGTGTATATGTGTGTGTTTGTGTGTACATGTGTGTATGTATGTATGTGTGGGTGTGGGTGTGCATGTATGTGTGTAAAATACAGCGAGCTTAAGCTTGAGATCATGTAAACATGAAGAATTTGTGTCTGCGTGTTCTGTGCTTGTGAGGGCCTGTCCTTCTTGGTTATCATCATCATTACCATCATCGCCAACACCATCATCATCATCATCATCATCATTATTATCAGCAGCACCATCTTGGTTATCATCATCAACACCACAACACCATCATCACCAATACCATCATCGTCATCATCATTAGCAGCAGCAGCACCATCACCACCACCAAACTACTACTACTACTACTACTACTACTACTACTACTACTACTACTACTACTACTCCCCAGCAGCAGAAACAACAATATCAACAAAAGCAAGTGTCTACAGCAAATTGCTTACCTATTCATTTATTTTTAGAAACACGTGTTTGTGTTAACAAAAACAAACACAGATACCCAAAACTCGAGCAGTTGCATCCTAGAACATTGACGTATTTTATTATTTACACGGTAAACGAACCGATTCCCACGATTAACGCTACAGAAGAAAAGTTCCGACTCCTTTTTACGTAAACCAACGGTTAAAAGTTACTCATTAAAATCTTCTTTTAAAAAAAAATTAAAGTTGATGCTTCGTAGTGTTCCGAAATCAAGGTTATCCTTAACCCTGAAGATTTCGGAGCCAACCAGGTAACTACCGGAAGAAATCACACCATTAGAAAGTAAGTATTTGGGTTCGGAGTCAGAAGCTATACGGGCCGCCAGATGAACTGACTAGGACGGCCCAATTTATGACAGATACCGGACTTCAAGTGTGATGCGATCGAGAAGAAGAAGAAGAAGAAGGGTTCGGAGTCGATTCCTACGATTCCTAGATTTCAATAATCGGGAACCTAGCCGCCCAGCACTAGTAAACGTACAGGTTGGATGGAACACAGCGTTGTGTGGGGGCAGGCACCATAGACTCACGTAATAATGTTCTAGACTACGCATTCTGATGTAATTCTGGTTCATAATTAATTGAGCGCGCTATTTACTGACTGTAGTTTTAGTAGAGGTTTTTTTGGCTCTCGCAACTGCATGAGGTCATAATATGAGCGCCAGAAGATTAGAGGTGTTACAAGAGAGTAACAAACATAAAAAAGAAGAAGGGGAGAACAGGACGACAGATGTTTGATAGGACAGAAAAAGCAAACTACCCCAGAGCACCCACCAACCACCCACAGTGCACTATTTACTGACTGTAGTTGAAATTTGAAAGCAAATGAAGAACAAGACGGGAAAAGTTAGGTTCAGAAGACTTGCCTCTAATCATTTTAAACGAGGGTAGTTATTTTGCCCTTCTGTTTTAGTATGGTTTTACGGTGCTCGCCACTGCACAAGGTCATATGAGCGCCAATGTGTTGATGTCAACAGAGAAGTCCTTACAGGGAATAATCAGGCTTAATCTGCTCACCTCTCTAGCCTCAACAGCGCAAAGTCTGCTTCGACTATCAAGTCACCCCGGAAATAGCAGTTCACAAGAGAGTGACAAACATACAAAAGAAGTAGAGGAAAAGATGACGATAGTTAGGATTAGGAAAGAAAAAGCAGCAGTTCCCTCACTTTCCCTGCGCCCTAGATGACCTACTCACCAGTGCAGCGAAGTTTTTAGAGTGAGCAAAGAGTGGCGTCCATGGCAGTTCAAGGTCTGGGATATTATAACAAGGAGATTTAAAATATACCACTTATTTATTCTTAGATCCTCGGATATCACAATTTACATCTATGGGAGGCACACACTTTGTTTTCTTGAAAAACTCAAAGGCTGGCAATGATAGACAAGCGTACAAAACCAAGGACACTGGAAATGTTTGGCTTCACATAAAAATGATAATGCATGATAAACGAAGCTTCCGATCGACTGGTTTTTGCATTATAATAATTTTAAAGTCATTAATTGCTCATTGAATATAATTCTTGACCAACCTCTGTGGGGTAGAGGTTAGACGCTTCGCCCTTGCATACAGAAGAACCTAGTTCGAATCATTCCCGTGTGAGGAGAAATTTAATCGAGTATCTCAGCCCTCAG
Organism: Aplysia californica; assembly: GCF_000002075.1. Classification (NCBI taxonomy): domain Eukaryota; kingdom Metazoa; phylum Mollusca; class Gastropoda; order Aplysiida; family Aplysiidae; genus Aplysia; species Aplysia californica. The sequence continues at coordinate 63,781 of NW_004797426.1, forward strand.
TCTTTTTGTTGGGATGTTGTATTGTGTGTCAATAAAACCTGGTTATATTAGCTCCACTTTAATTTCAACAAAACGTCGAACACATGAAATTCAACCCGGAAAGGGGGGGGGGTGAGAATTTGAAAATATGAAGACAATAAATCTATGCGTTCGAGAAATATCAAGTTTTAACAATATCAACCAAAATTGCTGGTAAAACGCAAAAGTTTTAGTTAAGGCCCTACTACTTAAAAACATTCAGCTACCCTGGCATGAAAGGTCTGTTTTAGTTTCAGGATGAGGACGATAAAACCGTGACTGCCAGTTACATCAGATGCCTATACTACACATGTAGATAAAAATATATCAGATATCTCAGTCAGAAAGTTTCGGAGTAATTTGTTGTTGTGACGTTGAGAAGACGTGGTTCCAGTAGGATGAAGCCACACCCCATACTTCAAGAGTTGTTTTTGTTTGTTTTTGTAAAGTGCTTTACGGCGCTCGCAACTGCATAAGGTCATATGAGCGCGCGGGACACACCTAATATTTTCAGTTGGTAGGAAATTTTGAATTTTGCCCGGGTGGCGG
>NW_004797426.1:64670-66099 GCF_000002075.1 Aplysia californica
GAAAGGAGACAATTTTAGAGAAGAAAATTTTTCGGTCGCTACCCGAATTCGAACCCGGGACCTTTGAATGAGAGGCCAACACCTTAACCTCTAGGCCAAGAGAGCCCCCACTTCAAGAGTTGCCCTTGCATTGTTGCAAGAAAGATCTGAGAAACGCATTATATTATTCCGAAAGCTTACAACAAAATGAAAGGTCCCGTAGTCCCTGAACGAGAACCCCTTCTTAAAATATTTTCCGTTGATTTTATCTTTATTTGTTTTTTGTTTTGTTGTTTGTTTTGTTGTTTGGTGGTGTTGTCATTTTTTGTTTGTTTGGTTTTTTTTACTTTACAAAAACATTCTTCGGGAACAATCCAACAGTTAAAACTCAATGTTGAACAAGACTCCAAAAGAACCGACTGAGAAACACATCACGTCATCCATACAGAGATATTCATCAACATTTCCAGCGGCGTACTCGGGCTTGGCAAGAGAGAATAAATGGTCAACACCTGGAGCATACACTTTAAATAGTCACCACTATTCCTGAATTCATAGGTCTAAAGCAATGTCAATTTTCTATACATTTATTTTTACTCTGGCGCTGACTAGATGGCAAGGACATGTGGTTACTTGAGGGAGGCATTGCGCTGCCAAGAGCGAAATGCTCGCAGCTAAAGGGATTTGAAAACAACAACAACAACAACAACAACATACATTTATTTATCAAAGCACACGTAATATTCAATTGGTTGGGTGGGGGGTTTTGAAGTTACAAAGTTTTTCATTTCTCTCCTTTTCGGCTGAAAATGTTTTAAGCTTTGTATTTTTCGAATAAATAACATTATTTTTTTTACTATCCTGTCTACCATTGTTACGGTACGTGTCTCTGGTTGAAGTTTATTTATTTCGAAGTTCTTTAGAAATCGGTCCAGCGATAAGTGAGTTATGACCATTTATAGGGGTCTTCATTCTTTTAGACACACGGTATCTCTCTCTCTCTCTCTCTCTCTCTCTCTCTCTCTCTCTCTCTCTCTCTCTTTCTCTCTCTCTCTCTTGTTTCTTCCTTTTATTTTTATTCATATTCTCTCTGTATCTCCATTTCTCCCCAACTGTCACTCTTGAAATATACGTACGTCGGCATATTATATTGTTAATTGAAAACATACGTTGTTGTACTTTCAATATGCCCCGCAAAGGTGTGGAGAGAGACAGAGAGAGGGAGACAGACAGACATATAGACAGACAAAGAAAAAATAATGAAGAACAAACAGAAGAAAAACATACATTTGAACAGATGGACAGACAGACAAGCAAACAGACATACAGAAACAGAGGGAATGTAAAGGTCTCCATTGGTGAGACTTTGTGACATCCCGCCTAATCCGCTCTTACCTTGGCGTACGTATTCAAAGGCCACCATAAAATCATTCTTCTCATTCATATATAT
>NW_004797426.1:72090-73823 GCF_000002075.1 Aplysia californica
GAGAGAGAGAGAGAGAGAGAGAGAGAGAGAGAGGGGTAGTTTTAGTTAGTGTTTTACGGCACTTGGAATACAGTAAGATCATATAAGTGGCGAAGATTAGAGGTGTTACAAGAGAGTAACATACACAAAAAAGGAGGGGATATAAGGACGATAGATGTTTGAAAGAAACAACATTATTTCTTTTGCACCATCTTCTTCGCGTGCCCTTCTCATTCCTTCCTTCTTTCTTTCTCCTTTTTTCTCCATTTCTTTTCTCTCTTTCTTTTTTTCTTTCCCAAAGGAAATGCGTGGCCTATTAGTCGATCTAGACGACCAGCATGCAGTATGCGCAGTCCTCAATTAACTCGTAAAAAGACGAGGCGAGGGGGGAAGATGGAGATGGAGGGAGAAGGAGGGGAGGGAAGGGGAGGGAGGGACAGAGGGAGGGAGAGAGAGAGAGAGAGAGATGGAGATGGAGAGAGAGTGGGGTTGGGAAAGGGGGAGGTAGAGATGAACAGAGAGAGGTATTACAGTGGTCAAGTCTTTTGAAAAATCTTCTACTTGGGAGGGGGGGTATTACAGTGGTCAAGTCTTTTGAAAAATCTACTTGAGCCCAAGAACATTATAGTTAACTAGCTGGGCCCCCTTTCGATGAAAGGAATGATCGGCGGTGCCTATACGTTCTTATACTAACCGTTCTAGGCCGGTGCTTTAATATAAGCTAAAAGTCATTGACCTACTATATTTACACTCTACTGGAATGGGGAAATAAATCTTGAGAGATTCAAAAAATTATAAGGTCTATATCTATAAACTCTCAAAACAAAACGCGCCTCGCGAAATATCACTTCCGGATTTTCTAAAATTACAGAGACAGAAGCGCCGACCTACAAAAGCGATCGGCGAAATAAAGAAATTTTGCTTTTTGCAGCACAACTGTCTCAAAACTGAAAAAAACAAGGGTGCCATGCTCTGGAGAATATTTTAAAGAATTTTTTGGCGAAAACCGCATGTCGGTCGATGCAGCCATTAAAAAGCCTTTTGAATAGCAAAATTCGGCCACCACAAATAGATAATAGAAGTCCGTGTCCAGTTGAATTATCGTTTCATTCTGTACTAACTCTGGATTTTTTGGATGAGTGCATGTGCATGCTTGTGTGCATGTGCATGCTTGTGTGCACTGTACCACGACAACAGTACACAGACGTACTCACAAGAAGCTACAACGATGAACGTCCTTGACATCCAGTTAGCGTTGTTCTGGATCCACGTGGCCTTGACCCTGGCTTTGATAGAAGTGGCCATAACCTCTGCTGGGAGGTACAGCTGCAGGGTGTAGGTTAAGAACACCGCCACGGAGTACACGATAGACACAGCGTCGTAGAACCTGTACAGACCACACACACACACATAGATACAGCGTCGTAGAACCTGCACAGACCACACACACGATAGACACAGCGTCGTAGAACCTGCACAGACCACACACACACACACACACACACACACACACACACACACACACACACACACACAGACACACAGTACAGTCGCCTTGTTAGTGAGTGTCGTGTTGTGTTGTGTTGTGTTGAGATTGAGGAAGTCTGCATCCAGCTCTTCGGATGTGCCAAGCCCAACTGGTTTTTGTTGTTGTAGGTAGTGGTGGTGGTGTTATTGGTGGTGGTGGTGCTGGTGTTGTTGTTGTTGTTGTTGGTGGTGGTGGTGGTGGTGGTGGTGGTGGTGGTGGTGGTGTT
>NW_004797426.1:74176-77184 GCF_000002075.1 Aplysia californica
CCCACCCCCACCCCGACATCCCAAAGATACCAGAGGAAGGAAAAAGTAAGTCTAAACCTGTGGTATTGGCTGCATGCCCTCAGGAAATATTTAGTCAAAATGCATATGTGAGGCAGCGTGGTGGAATCAGGCTCTCGTCAATTTTTGGGCTTGTAGAGTTATTGGTATCATCTTATAGCTTGTTCACTTGTCTTTATTTGGGTGAAAAAATATCCATTTATCTTGAATACAGGTCGAAATATTTGCGAAAGGAGGTGGGGTTACCTGTTTTCAGAGGTAAAATTAGTGAGAAAATGGCCGCGAAAGATTAGTTATTTCCTTAGCTTAAGAGTCGATGGTAACAGAAAATTTACATTTTTTTTGTGCTTTTCAACGTTCTTCAGAAAAATTCACACAGAAATGAGTTCTTTAATGGGCATGAAAGGTGTTGAGCAAAAAAACAAAAATTTCATAAAAATTCAAACCTGCGGAAAAATGAAAGTTTCTTCACTTTGATAATTTTGACGAGAGCCTGATTCCACCACGCTGTATTCTAGATGTGAAAAACAATAAAATCCGGGGGCACTTGTTAAAAGAATGAAACCGCTTTTCTCCTGCAAAAAGCCCAAAACGAAACAAAACAAAACAAAAACAAAACGATATTCCAAACTTAACAAACTCACAATATACTATCAAGCTCACCCTTTCTTTTCGCTTTAGTTAGAGTTTTACGGCACTTGCAACTCAATAAGGTCATAATATAAGTGCCGAAGAATAGAGTATGTGTTACAAGAGAGTAACATACACAAAAAAAGAAGGAGGAGAGATAAAGACAACTGATGGCTGTTAGGAAAGAAGGAGCAAACCACACCAGAGCACCAGCCAACCACCCACTCACCCTTTCTCTGGGAGAGAGACGAGAATGTTTCCCGTGACGTGGTCCCCCACGGACAAGTAACCATAGAAACCGACCATGACGTTGAGGCAGATGTTGCAGGTGGTTGCCATGGTGATGAGTCCACATATTCCGCCGTAGTCCTGGGGACGCTTAGTCTTGTTCTCCAGGGGGAGGATCTGAGCGTGGGGAGAAGAGGATGGAGGGGGGGGGGGTGGGCGGAGGGGTTTTATGTTTATTTGTTTGGTTGGTTGGTTGGTTGGTTGGTTGGTTGGTTGGTTGGTTGGTGGTGGCGTCGGTGGCCAAGTTGTTAGGCTCTTAGACTCGCAACCGTGAGGTCGTGGGTTCGAATCCCGTCATGGTTGGATGTTGGGAGCCTGGAAAAGGCACTTTACACGAATTTTCCTCACTTCATCCCGGAGAGATTGTGTCAGTTTGTTGGTGTTTGAGCCCTCAGCTGCTTGCTCTGTATGCTTCCCGGGAATCTGAGAATGGTTCTGAGATTTTCATCGTCTGTTGGGGTAATAATATAGTGTAAACTAAGTACATGTAGTGTAAAGCGCTTCAAGCTTGCTGTCAAGCGGGGATATGCCCTATAAAATTGCGATTTACTATTATTATTATCTTCATCATGATCATCATCATCATCATCATCATCATCATCATCATCATCATCATCATCATCATCATCATCATCATCATCACCACCATCATCATCATCATCACCATCATTGTCGTCATCGTCTCTGTCACCATTGTCGGTTTCATCATCGTCGTCTTTTTCATAACTATTGTCATCATCATCATCATCATCATCATCATCATCATCATCATCATCATCATCATCATCATCATCATCATCATCATCATCATCATCATTAACAAAAGAGTCTGTGACCTACCATGGGAATCCCTTCCACGGTGAACACTGACGCCCCCACAAACAGTGGGATGGTCCACGGGTCAGGGGTCACCAAAGGGAACTGCGAGATGGGCTGCAGGTTGGCGCATGCGTACTGAACAATGGTGACAATAGACACCTTGGACGGGAAAATTGGTTTTGAGAGTGGACTGAGGAGAGGATGCATTCAACAACTTTTCGCACATAGCGAATAAACGACATAGCAAAAAAAAATATGTTGAACAAACAAATAAGACGAAAATGATGTGTAAACGTTACTGAAGAATGGCAAAGGGCGAATAGCCAGCCAAAACATGTCGAATAAACAATAAAACAAAAATGTGGGGCAGTGTGGTGAAATCAGGCGCTCGTCAAAATAATCAATTCGGAGAAAACAGCATTTTTCCGCGGGTTTGACAATCATTACCTTGAATGTCCATTTAAAAACACATTCTGTTAGGATTTTACTGTAAAATATTAATTAAAGGCACTAAAAATGTAATTTTACAGTTTCCAAGGACTCTCAAGCTTTGGAAATCACCTAACTTTGGCCGCCATTTTCTCGTTACTTTTTCCTTTGAAATCAGGAGACCCCATTTCCTTCAATCGTTAATGCCTCTACTTCTATTCAAGACTTATAAATGACTTTTTCAAGGAGGGCGAGACAAATGAACAAACTTTAAGATGATACCAATAACTCCACACGCCCCAAAACCGACGAACGCCTGATTCCACCGCGTCGGGACACAAATGATGTGTAAACAATACTGTTTAGTTTAAGTTTTAGTAAGAGTTTTACGGCACTTGCAACACAATAAGGTCATATAAGTGCCGAAGAATAGATAACGTGATACAAGAGAGTAACATACACAAAAAAAAGGAGGGGAGATAAGGACGACAGACGTTTAATAGGAAAGAAGAAGCGAACCACACCAGAGCACCCGCCAACCACCCACTAAACAGTACAGAAAAAGGGCGAAGAGCAAAAACATGTCGAATAAACAATTAAACAAGAGACATTGATAAATCAGCCCATTTACAATTACAATTCTACTGTGCATAGGAACTCGAGATGTTAATCCCCCCCCCCCTGCCTTTTTGGAATGGCCTAAAGATACTTCAGACAGTAGCTCCGCCCCGGGGGTGGATGGATAGATGTCTGACAGGAAAGAAGAAACAAACCACACCAGAGCACCCGCCAACCACCCACTGAGAGGGGGAGAGAGAAGAATG
>NW_004797426.1:77890-78763 GCF_000002075.1 Aplysia californica
CTTTTTTAAAAAATTTAATTTCACACTTAGGTCTACTTGATAACTGATATCCCACGTTATCAGAAAAACATGTGAAAGAACAAATAAGGGGCTTGAAGGTGTGTGTGGATGGAAACTTCCTGGACTGTTGGCAGATATACATGTAGTAAGTTAAACTGAATCATGGTACAGGCACACAATTAGTGCAAGCTTTTGCATCACCTTAGATAAGTGAGTGAGTGTGCCCCTTTTGTTTATCTTATACTTAAAGGGCTTACTTCCCTTGGAAAATACCTAACACCAACAGATGTAAAAGTTAACAACGAACTTTCACTCATGTATAACCGGTTACTTCCCTTGGAAAAATAACATGTAATAACGTGCAACTAACTTTCATTGATGTATAATCGGTTACTTCCCTTGAAAAATACCAAACAGAATGATATAATAATGTGCAACAAACTTTCATTCATGTATAATCGGTTACAAGAGACATGCCTACCCATCTAAATAATTTGGCATATTATTATTGTCTCTGAAATGGTGTCAGGATGAAACGACACCAACCAACCACAGAATTCTATAAATGCTATAAACGCTATAAGTGTACAACTCTGTGAAACCAACACCAAAAAAACCTCAAAAAAACGAAGAGTTTCGGAAACAGACAAAAAGAAACACTCACTTCCTGAGCTGTTGTGCCGATGATCTGTATGTAGAAGGAGAGGATGCCGAACTGGCAGACAACGAGGAACACCCTGGTGGCAGTGCTGAGGACACAATGAAAGGCTTGGAATTATAACGTAGTCTAAACAGCCGTATGCACTGCTCACCGTCGAACGCTCCGTATCCCGGACTCTAGCATGGAGATCATCAGGAGAGAATGCGTCGCTG
>NW_004797426.1:80862-82369 GCF_000002075.1 Aplysia californica
ATAACCTCAGAATCTCCTTTATGTTTTCCGTCAACGTAAACAATTCTATCACAAGGGGAAGTAAGCAAAAGCTATAATAATTCTCTCCCTTTCAACAAATTTCTTGAATTCTACATAAACGTAAAAAAATGATATCAATAGGTGGAAATTAGACCAGATCTTTTCATAGAAACTCTGAGGTTGTCAAGTAGTAACAAATGGCGAAACATTTGTCGCCGACAGTCGTCAGTTCTAATTAACCTCTGGTGATAAGACATGATGGCGGCAAACTGGACAACCCATAGCATAATGGTGGTAGCTGTGTACATAAGTAGGGAGTTGGACGGGGGATGGATGGTGGGGGACTGTCCGCGGGAAAACAACCTGTCTCTACCCCCCTCCCTGTGGGAACCAGACGGAGAGAAGGGAGAAAGGGGACTGTCCACTGACCAAGGCACTGTGGTGGGGAGGAGGTGAGTCGGACCAACAGTGGGCGTAAAGTGGAGGAGGCTGGGGTAGGGGGAACAGCTGAGATTGGGAGAAGAGGAGGGGAGGAAGATTATGTCGGAGGGCTTGGATTGGAAAGGGGGTAGAAGAGGGAAGAGAGAGAGAGAGAGAGAGAGAGAGAGAGAGAGAGAGAGAGGGGGATGTTGAAAGGTGGGAGGGATAGGGATTGATATAATGAGACAGGAAATTTGCGATGCTCAAGGATAGATAACAAGCACTTGGGTTGCTGTGTAGAAAATACAGAAAGTGATTTAATGCTCGCACCTATTTTGGCTTGTCCCTACCTAAGAACTCCTAAACCCTCTCTGATTTTTTAGGCCGTTACTAAGACTGTGCGCCATCACAAACCAAATGTTCTACCTACTCTATCAAAATCGTAAGATTATTTCAAGTCATCATCAAGATATTCAAAGCCAATACATAGTAATAGTATACTCAGTACATGTACATAGTTTTGAGAAATATGACGTCCAAAATATTAAGTTCCACAACATGTCAAGCTTTTTCAAATGCTTGTCTGTCTGTCTGTCTGTCTGTCTGTCTGTCTGTCTGTCTGTCTGTCTGTCTTTCTTTCTTTTTCCCATCACCAAATGACCAGTGTCGTGTTGATGTGCTTCTCTTTACTCAAACAAACAAACAAACTAACAAACAAACTAACTAACAAACAAACTAACAAACAAACTAACAAACAAACTAACAAACTAACTAACAAACAAACTAACTAACAAACAAACTAACAAACAAACTAACTAACAAACAAACTAACAAACAAACTAACAAACAAACTAACAAACTAACTAACAAACAAACTAACTAACAAACAAACTAACAAACAAACTAACTAACAAACAAACTAACTAACAAACAAACAAACAAACTAACTAACAAACAAACAAACAAACAAACAAACAAATAACCCCAACTTACAGTACATGGGGCGTCACTTTCCGGAACAAAGGGCTCTGTCGGTACCCCAGAAAGCTCTCCTCCATCACACACAAACACACACACACACACACAC
>NW_004797426.1:84136-86050 GCF_000002075.1 Aplysia californica
CTCTCTCTCTCTCTCTCTCTCTCTCACTCACTCTCTGTCGCCCATCCACTGAAACAGCCGTGAATGTAAAAACACGGAACTGAAACAACAATAAATGGCTTTATAGCTTTTGATGTTGTTGCTTCTTCCTTGTTGAATTGGCCACAGTTGTTGTTGTAGTTGCTGTTTGTTGCTGTTTGTTGCTGTTGTCTTTGATGGTAGTGGTAATGGTGGAGGTTGTGGTTGTGGTGCCCCCGAAATCTGGGTTCTCCTGCTTGTCCTTAAAAGCGACCATATTTTTTTTAATTGTTTTTGTTTTTTGTTTTTTTGTTTGGTTTGGTTTGGTTTGGGGGGGGGGGTTGTCTTTTCAGTTTTGGTGTCCTTGTACGGGACGTAAAGCTGTACCATCAAAAGGATCAGATTGTTGGTTGCAGCTTCGGTGAGAATATTAATTAAAGACTAACTATATTGACAGGCATAGATGTTCTGTCTGTTCTCCCCTTCCTCCCCCTTTTCTCACCTGACATCCATTTTTTTTTCACTTCTTCTTTCCTAGCAAACACCGATAGTCCTTATCTCTCCTCCTTCTTTTTTTATGTCTATTACTCTCTTGTAACACATCTAATCTTCTGCATTTATGTGACCAAATGTGTTGAAAGTGTCGTGAAACGTTTAATAAAGCTTTTAAAAAAGGCGACAATAAATCAATGGCACTTTTACAGCGTTAATTTCTTTTTTAATGGAGACAGACAGAAACAACTGAGGTGATGTTACTAAAAATGTGAGTCCAATGAGGCATGGTGGCCACACTGGCATAGCAATGTATTCATTAACGGTTTTGCACCCCTGTACATTGACATGGCTATGTGTTCATTAACGGTTTTTGCACCCCCGTACATTGACATGGCTATGTGTTCATTAACGGTTTTGCACTACCGAACGCAGGCGGCAACCATGTAGATGACGGATGCAAGACAAGGATGGTCTAGTTTAAGGACAAGCGGGCTAATCTAGATTTCGGGGGTTTCCAGAAATCTTGACCAACACCAAAAGTGGTCATTGCCCTACCTATACGAGAAGTATGGTTTCATTGGTGGGTATATTTGTTTGGTTAAAGAGAAAACTCTCCTTGTCTTTTAAAGAAACTGAACAAGTGTCCAAAAACTTTACCTTCGATTTTCTCAAAACAGCATTTTCCGGGATAGCTCCCTTGTGCTTTAAAGTAAAAGTGACCCTTTCCAATGCTATTCAGAGACAAGTCTGTCCGCTCGCCGATACAATAAAAAGGGTAAGAAAGACCTTCCCTGCAAAAGTGCTCAAATATTTACGCACTTTAAGTCGTTACGTTTGTTGTTTTTTTGTTTCGTTTTCATAAGAGTTTTACAGCCCTTGCAACACAATAAGGTCATAGGAGTGCCGAAGATTAGAGATGTTACAAGAGATTAACAAACACAAAAAGAAGGAGGAGAGATCAGGACGACTGATGTTTGATAGAAAAGAAGGAGCAAACCACACCAGAGCACCCTCCCACCACCCACCACTCGTCTTTAAGTCTGGACTTCAGATGTCACATATTGTGCCTGATCAGTCAGCAGCAGACCAAAAAGTTGCAACACACTTGAGCTATCATACACAAATGAGAAAGTGGGTGGTTGGCGGGAGATCTGGTGTGGTTTGCTTCTTTTTCTTTCCTATTGAACATCTATCGTACATCTATCGTCCTGATTTCTCCTCCTTCTTTTTTTGTTTGTTGCTCTCTTGTCGTCCGTTGTTTGGTTAGATCGAAAAGTCATCCGTTGTTTGGTTAAATCGAGAAGTCATCCGTTTTTTGGATCAGTCATTCCTTCACACATAATACATATTCAGAAGCGTGCACGCATATTATGTGCACATGCATGCGAACACACAAACACCAGAGAGAAAGAGAGAGAAGTA
>NW_004797426.1:88020-89389 GCF_000002075.1 Aplysia californica
TATCTCTCTCTCTCTTTCCTTCTTCCTCTCTCGTTCCCTCTTTTTTCTTTTTCTCCCTCCCCCATATACTCACGTAAAAGTCCTCTCCTTCCCCCTCCCTCCCTCCTTCTCCCTCCCCTACCCCTTCCCCCATATACTCACGTAAGGGTCCTCTCCTCCCCTCCACCAATAAGCTCCGCCTGTTCTGTATCCACGACCACATTTCTCCTCCCGTCTCCTCCCTCCTTCCGACACTCCTCCTCCTCCTCCTGCCCCACTCGTCCGTTCCTCTCCACAGTCCCATACCTCGCCGTGACGTCACCGCCTGTCTCTGACGTCAGTTTTTCTTCCGCAGATATTCCTGTGAGTGTAGCCACCATCTTCCTGGCATTGCTACCACCTGGTCACGTGATCTAAACAGTCTGACGTCACTGATGTGAAGACCTATTTGTGTTGCAACTGCCGTGAAAAAAAAACCCACACTTTTACTAAAACTAAAACTCTGCAAAAGCAGTCCGGTTTATGATGTTCATATTCGGCTTCGGCTAGGCATAATAGTCACACACGCTGACAGAGGCAACACGAAAATCCATATTCTAAACACCTTTCCTGAGACCACAGATACTGATACTAGATCTAGATCTATTATTACTTTTTCTTTTCTCTTTTTCCATCCAAGTCGATTTTTAGGAGGAACAGATTCAACACTACTTCACACAATTGAAATCCCCGTCTCCTTTATTTATGTAAGTCTCACACTTTCAAGACAATCGTTGGCAGGCTGCTCTGTAATACTAACACAACGTCTTGTGTGTAGCGTCTCCAAAACGTCCTGATGGCAGTCACCAGTTAGTGACACATTAGTAGCCTAGCCTAGTGCAGTAATGAAACACACATGCCGTGGTGGTGGTGGTGTGTGTGGGGGGTGGAGGGGGAGGGGAGGTCGTTGTGTCAGTACTCAGTCTTGTCTTGGTTTGGTTGGAACGACTAACTTCTCCGACATCGGCAACATCCACGGGCGACGAATGGTGCGTGAGTGGTGTTTCTGGAAAACGAATTGAAAGAGAGAAAAAAAAGAGAGATAAGAAGAGTAGGCCAATCGTAAATTTTACGTCCCCCCTTGCACTTGACCCAATAAGCCACTTTCAATCAAGAGCCACCACTTTGTCTGTGGGCGAGCGCGACTTTTTGGGGTCGCTGTTAGAATTCCCTCCCTCGTTTGTTACCAAAGAAATGTCTCGTTACTTTGGGCAAAAGCAAGGAGTTTAGAACTAATGGAGCCTCCTCTCTCTCTTCGCGGCGCCACGAGCAGTACGCCGCGGTGGGGATCAAATATGGCCGCCGAGTGTGGGCTAAATCTCGAACTGTGGCGGTTCTTTTAATAGAATCT
>NW_004797426.1:93749-95483 GCF_000002075.1 Aplysia californica
ATATAATATTATGCAATGCTAAATAGTATATACTCAATAATACTGATAGATCTAGTACTAAATATAATCTCTTTGGTGTGTAGCATATATATATGTAATGCTAAATCGTATATAGTATACTCAATAATACTGACAGTACTAAATAATAATAATATAACCTCTTTGGTGTGTCGCAAGATTCGCCACCAGCAGACTACACGGATTACCGGCACATGCTCGGCATTCTAGAGCGTGTGACCTTGACCTACGTGTATGTGTGACGTACGTGCGGGCTGATACAGTTAATTATAATATATACATATTTATTATTATTTTAACCTACTTGCGAGATATCGTGGTGATATCAGGCGCTCGTCACAATAATGAAATTGAAGAAAACGGCTTTTTTTGCTGGTCTGGCAATTTTTATCGAACTTTTTTTTTTTTTTTTAGCCTAAATAACTTTTATGTCATACAAAAACACATTTCGGTGTGGATTTTACTGAAATGCGTTGATTAAAGGCACAAAAATGTAAATTTTCATTTCCCAAAGACCCTCAAGCTAAGGAAGTTAGTTATCAACCTCTGGCAGCGATTTTCTTGATAATTTTTTTAACCCCTGAAACCAGGTGACACACACCTCTTTCAATCAGAAATATCTCGAATTCTATTCAAGTTATAAGGGTACTTTTTGATCAAAACGCAAGACAAATGAACAAGCTTTATTAAGATGACACCAAGCACCCAACACTGTGACCTCCTTGGATGACACCAATAACTCCACATGCCCAAAAAGTGACGAGCGCCTGATTCCAGTGAGTCGTGGAACATACTATTATAGTTAAGCAAGTGGCTATTCTCGGGCGCCGCGCCGGTCAATAGACCAGAAGCTGTTCTCCGGCGTCGCGCCGCCGGTCTATTACTAATAATTTGTCGGCGCAGATTTGCAAATACATGTACCTCTCTCATCTGTTTGTCTTGGGGGGAAAAATCCCTCAACTTTACCACTTCGTGCCACTTCCATTGATGCAGACGATAGGTTTTCAGACACAAACTGCCCCAATTCCTCCAAGTTAGAATTATGTTGGGTGCAAGAAGATACATGTTCACAACTATCGACGTGAGTTTATACCAAAGAATGAGCATAAGAAGGAGTCACATTTTCACTGTTTACAAAAATGGAGATACGACAAGAAAGCACTGAAGTCGCGACATATCATATCAGTTAAATTGATCGAAAATTACAACAACAAGAAATAAATTAAACAGCAAGCTATACTATATGACTAGACACAAAATAAATTGTGTTCGTTTAAATAAACAGAATCGTTATTTTGAAATATGCAAATGGACGATGGAAATAAATGAATAAAGTTGTTAGACAATTACCATAGATAAAATATAATGAAGGGTAGACTTTCTAGGCCTAGTTATGACGCCGGAGAATAGCTTCCGATCTATTGACCTGCGCGACGCCGGAGAATAGCCACTTGCTATAGGCAATACATAACCCTTATGCGGGATCACACTCAGAGACAGAATTATTATGCAGCTGTACGTAAATCGCGTGAGCGAGTCGCTGAATGAATATGATTAAGAGAAAGCTGAGGGTTGTAGTGAGACAAGAACACGGGTAGGTGTGTGTGTGTGGGTGTGTGGGTGTGTTTATATGTGTGTGTGTGTGTGTGTGTATGTGAGTTTGTGACGTGTGTTTGTGACGTGTGTGTGTGTGTGCGTGTGTGTGTGTGTGTGTGT
>NW_004797426.1:97856-99038 GCF_000002075.1 Aplysia californica
TGTGCAAGTTGCGCACGTTAAAGATCCCTTGGTGGTCTAAAATCGATAAGAGTAGGCTTCGGCCGCCACCCGGGCAAAATTCAAAATTCCTACTAGCTGAAAATATTAGGTGTGTCCCGCGCGCTCATATGACCTATGCAGTTGTGAGCGCGTAAAACACTTTACAAAAACAAAAAACAGAGGGTGAAGATATCCGTGCCACGCGCAGATCACGACACGTAATAATGTACACGTCATGCCATGTTCTTCCGCCTCGTGATGAAAACTGAGGCCACCAGACACCCTTCTTTCTTCACCCTCCTCATTTCTCTCATCCTCAGACTTCAGACCTTATCATTTTTTTAGTAAGTGTTTTACGACACTTGCAACACAATAAGGTCGTATAAGTGCCGAAGATTAGAGGAGTTACAAGAGAGTAACAACCACACAAAAAAAAGAAGGAGGGGAGATAAGGACGACAACAGATGTTTGACAGGAAAGAAGTAGCAAACCACAACAGAGCACCCGCCAACCTCCCATGACTTCCGACCTCGTTTTTAACCCTTGACCTTGCTGGTGTTGTCCTCGACGTTGCCACGTCACTCTCTCGAGTGTTTTGTTTGGGTTTCTGTAAGAGTTTTATGGTACTTACTACAAAAACTCGAAATATGTAGGTCATTAAGTGACTAAGATTCTAGGAGCTACTAAAGGGTAACAAGCACAGAAAGGAGGGGAGATGAGGACTATTGTATTATAATTATGTTGGATTGAAAAGAAGTTTTTTTTTTGTTTGTTTTTTTTGGGGGGGGTTGTTTTTTTAATAAAGAGAAGCACATCGACACCATAATGGTCATTTAGTGCTGGGAAAAAGTGAGACAGACAGACAGACAGACAGAAACAGAGGGGAAAGTAAGGAAGTAGGACCTACCACCAGTGTTGCCCTCAAACCACCCACTTGAAAAGAAGGAGCAAATCCCACCAGAGCACCCGCCAATCACCCCCACTGTCAATCTCTAAGTGTGTAACTTAAAAGATAACGTAAGCATAAGACCCACACTGTCGACCTGTAGAAATGGGTGCAGGAAACGACCCAGATTACAATGATAACCCGTAAATGTTATGGTGTCGTGTCACCATGCTTATGATTAAGTTTGACTTTACTAGGCTTACTGAGGCCGGCATTTAAAGCAATGCAAAACTTCT
>NW_004797426.1:99332-101218 GCF_000002075.1 Aplysia californica
TCTTCTTCTTCTTCTTCTTCTTCTTCTTCTTCTTCTTCTTCTTCTTCTTCTTCTTCTTCTTCTTCTTCTTCTTCTTCTTCTTCTTGCCCTTATCCGAGAAAGCTAAGTGTTAAATCTTACCTACCCTGGAAGACAGCAGTAATTATAATAAGGAGGCAAGTAGAAAGCCGTACAAAGAGTCGGGGGCACAAAGTGGAGACGAAAGCAGACGACAGAACGTGATTAGGAGCAGAAAAGATGAAAGGGGAACCTTGATTAAGAAGAACATTTCCGTCGCTATGAGGTTTCGAACACGGGACCTGTTGAATGAGAGGCGAACGCTGGACCGCTAGACCTCGAGAGCACCTAAATATTTACCCTTTAACCCTATCCGTACGCCCTGGGGTCATTTTGTACCCCTGCGGTTGTATTCTTCACATTTTAGAATACTTCTAGTACGAAGATGTCTTTGAAAAGTTCAGTATTTCTAAAAAATAAACCATTTTGATAGACTGCTATGCAACTCATATGGATCGGATTAACGAGTAAATGTCCTCTTTAGAAAGTGGTGGCACAGAGTTCCCCATGTCGTAAGGATACGATAGTAAAACACGACGTACGGAAAGGGTTTTTTAAATAATTATGAACACGGTGGTATTTTGGGAGCTGAGTCTCGTTTTGCCGCACAGTTGTGAGCGCTGAATAGCAGAGCCAGGAAATGACAGTCGTTGAGTTTTTAAGTTGACAACGTCACTGTGCAGGTGGTGACGTCCATAAAGATCTAATTTTATTGCGCGTAGAATGCTGCTTTGGGGAAAGATGGTAGCATATCCTAGTTATCCTGTACATGTATAGGGGCGAACAGGCAGAAATAGTAAACTCTTTTACCGCTAGACCACGCTGTTATTTAAAAGAACCTATACGTGAAGCGTGCTTTCAAAATGAGTAGCTTCTTGGATTCGAGTCCAATGGAAATAGGTATACCACGCTTAAAGGTGAAGTTTTTACTATTTTTAAGTATGAAAAAGTAAAAGGCGTCTTATACTTAGAGAATATGGCATCAATAGAAAATCTACAAATTTGGCCCTAGTGTTGTTTTCCGGCCAGTATCTAAATCTGCTGAATGCGAGAAGTAATTCATTTTGTCAGCACGCCTCACATGTCTATAGGAAACGAAAAATAATAATTTTTCATCAGCCCCAGTGAGCGCTCATATGACCTTAGCAGTTGCGAGCGCCGTAAAACCTTATACTATACAAAGCCCCAGTGAAAGTGTGGAAGCATAACATAATGTGGTCACGTTTAAGCACAAGGAGGCTATCCCGACAAACGCTGTTTTGAACAAATCGAAGGTAATTTTTTAGGACCCTTGTTCAGATTTTCTAAAAGACAAGGAGAGTTTTCTCTACAACCAAACAAACATACACACCAATGAGACCAAACTTCTCCTATAGGCAGGGCAATGCCTACTTTTGGGGAAGGTCAATATTTCTGGAAACCCCTGAAATCTGGGTTAGCCCGCTTGTCCTTAAAAGCTACCAATTATCCTGTCCAGGGGACCAGCAGACTAAAAAAACAGTTAAGGTTATTCAAAAGAACCTGTATGTCTGTCTATAGGACTATGGGAAACGAAATCAAAAAATATTTTCATCAGCCCCAGTGAAAGAAAGGGTGGAGGCATAACATAATACATGTATTGATAATTTATTATGTACAGTCGAGTCTGCTTCTGTTGAACTCGCTTGGGTTGATCTTTGGATAAGTTTACCTTGTGTCGGTGTCAGGTCCCAGCCCCTCTTTTTCTTTACTTTAATTTGTTAGTTAAAGTCAAAGGGTTATGTTGAGTACAACACATCCGTAAAAACGCTTGGGGTTTAACATGAAGTGTTTTTTTACCCGAACCCCCC
>NW_004797426.1:103806-138020 GCF_000002075.1 Aplysia californica
TGATAATAATGATAATAATGATAATAATAATAATGATAACAACATGTGTGCTTACCTTTCTTTCAATTTTCAGATGGAAGAACTCAACAATACATACACAGGATTAAACGATTCCTTTACTGTATGCGAGCCAAGCCAGCTGTTCACGTCACTTCAACCGCGACGACGACGAGGACTACAATAGTAAAACACACCCAGCGTCATCATCTTCTATAATAATAATTATAATAATTGCATTTATATAGCGTATATCCATGCTCAAGAGCTTACTCTATGCGCTTCACAACTGTTATCTTTTATCATTTGCCTCTTTAAAAACGGCGCTGGTGACTATTGTGGACATCACATCTGCTGTTTGTTTTACGCTCTTTGCTACATAGGGCTGTGCCGCTTTTATGGCGAAACCAAGGAGTACTATACAGATACAGTACTTTTAGGGGGAAACAGATGTAGGTGGTTGGTGGTTGGCCTGTTTACCCACCCACCCCAGGGCAGTGCTACTGACTGAAGTGTCTTTAGGCCATTCCCAAAGGGGGATATTAACACGTTCTTAGGCACAGTAGAATTGTAAATAGGCAGATTCAACAATACCACGCTCATATTGTCATAACTGTGCCTGATCTACAACACGGAACTGTTGCTTTTTCTTTCATTTTTTCCTCTACTTCTTTTGTATGTTTGTCACACTCTTGTGACCCGCTATCTCCGGGGTGCCTTGATAGTCGAAGCAGACTTTGTGATGTTGAAGCTAGAGAGGTGAGCAGAGTAAGCCTGATTCCCTGTAAAGACTTCTCTGTTGACATTCATCCCTTGACGCTCATATGACCGTATGCAGTTGCGAGCGCCGTAAAACCTCTACTAAATAAATAAATAACATAAATCAACAGAACAGGGTAAAAATAGTAACAGGAAGAGAGAGCCCCTGCTGTATATATAGATCCAATGGATAGATCTAACTACATGCAGACCACAGCAGGCATGGGCGACGTTTTGAACACCTGTTGTTTTGGAACGACAAAGTAACAACAGGGCTGTATAAATGCATGTTCTAGTGACATTGACGTAATACTGGAACACAATGTACGAAACATTAACTGTATTATATATATATTGAGAGAAAGAGAGAGAGAGAGAGAGAGAGAGAGAGAGAGAGAGAGAGAGAGAGAGAGAGAGAGAGGGGGGGGGGGGAGCAAGTACCCCAATTTTGTATTGTTCTGTCAAGAGCAATTGCATTGTATTGCTCCTTTGTCCAATGAGAGACCAGTTGGTTACACTTACATACAACAATTCAATGGGGTTTCGGTTTAGTTTTTTAACCCAGCCTCAATTTTAAAACCTTTTTCAGTTTTAGTAGAGGTTTTACGGCACTCGCAACTAAGATCATAGGAGAGCCAAATTTAAAATGTTAGGAAGCGGGGCAAACGTAAAGTCTCAAGGACAACATGGGTTTTTACGACGACTGTTTCAGCCTCTTTGTCGGCCTCGTTTTACTCCACTTTTAGTGGGAGTTTTACAGCACTTGCAACACAATAAGGTCGTATAAGCGCTGAAGATTAGATCTAGAGGTGTTACACTACATGTATTACAAAAGAGCAACAAACACAAAAAAGAAGGAGAGATGAGGATGATAGATAGTCAAACCTGCATAAGACGGCCACCTATTGTCAAGGAGAAAAGTGGCCGTATAAGGCAGGTGGCCGTCTTAGGCAGGACTGATCAAAAACAAACCATTCCCATCTGAAGTACCTAACAACAACGACAAGAGATTGGATTATGACGGCACGCCCACAACGCCAGGGGCGAAGGCACAATTTACGACAAAACATAATGGAGTCACTAAGGTGGCCGTCTAAGACAGGTGTTATTGCTTAGTATGATAGGGGTTGTGTGTTAAAATATGGTGGCCACGGCCGCGTTGGACAGGTGCCCGTTTTACACAGTTAAATAATATAGAAAAAAACGCAAGGGGGGAAATGGAAAGTGGCCGTTTGGACAGGTGGCCGTCTTATAGAGGTGACCGTCAGGGCAGGTTCAACTGTATTTGGTTTTCGATAGGAAAGAAGGAGCAGACCACACCAGAGCACCCGCCAACCACCTGCATTTCACTACCTCAGAAGTAAAATGTTCTATCTGACATTCTGTGTTGTTTTGAGTTCATTAAGACCGTGAGGCTGAGGTCACAAACCAACTGCTCTTTCTGCAATATCAAAATCGTAAGATTAATCGGAGTCGTTATCAAGATATTCAAAAAGAAGTGCATTCGAAAAAGCTGGACTTGATGATGCCGTGAAACTCGAAACCTTTGACGTCAAATTTCTCAAAACTGAGCAGATAGAACTTTGGGGGGGGGGGTTGTTTTTTTATAGTAGAGGGTTTTACGGCGCTCGCAACTGCATAAGGTCATATGAGCGCCAAGGGGTGGGTGTCAACAGAGAAGTCTTTACAGGGAATCAGACTTAGACTGCTCACCTCTCTAGCTTCAAAAGCACAAGGTCTGCTTCGACTATCAAGGCACCCCAAAATAGCAGGTCACAAGAGAGTGATAAACATACAAAAGAAGTAGAGGGAAATGACAACAGTAAGGATTAGGAAAGAAAAAGCAGCAGTTCCCTGTTGCAGATCAGGCACAGTTATGAGCGTGACATGATGAATCAGCCCATTAACAATTCTACTACTCTTGAACGAGAAATGTCTCACCTTTGGGAATGGCCTAAAGACACTTCAGTCAGTGGCACTGCCCTACTTCTGAGGTAACCACTAGACTAATGTCGGCTGTGCTAGAGAAGGAAAATAGGTACGTGTAAAAATTATTTACATGCAAATACCGAACGGTACTTGGAAAAAAAAGTCTGCATTGTTTCTTGTATGTACATGTACCGAACTACAATGTAATGTATTACTGGATTAGGTTGTTGTTTTCTCTCTCTCTCTGTGTCTCTCTCTCTCTCCCTCCCTCTCTCTCTTTCTCTCTCTCTCTAGTTCTACACGTTCTACATACATGTATTACTGTGTAACTCACTAAACGGTAGACATTTTAAATGTCCTTCATCACTAAAGTCAATGTCTTTATAATTGGCACTTAGATGACCGGAATTGGGTCGATGGTGCCGTAAAACACCTACTCAATCAACCATTTAAAAGCCTTTATAGTAAATTATAGTGATTGTCAATGTTTATTAATTTTTTACATGTGAGAACATCTTTAAAGTTTATTAATGTAAAGTAATGGACAACTTGCATTTTTTAGAAAATGGAAATGTGCAGCATAAATGCTAGTTGTTTCTATTATTATTACCATTAGATTTATGTCGATGAACGGTTTATTACAGACGAGTTTGCTAGTTTCTCTCACGATTGTTTTAGAATGACTCATAAATTATGCAGTACCGTACACATGCATAATGTAATTGTGTGGAACTTGAATTATACCTTTTGACCCAGTGATTTTTATACGCTCTCTCTCTCCCTTTCTCTCTCTCCCCCCCCCTCTCTCTCTCTCTCTTTTGTAACTGTTTTTGTTTTGGTAATTATTTTTACGGCGCCTGCAACTGCATACGGTAATACGACATTTTCAGTTGGTATGGATTTTTGAATTTTGCCCGGGTGACGGCCGAAGCCCACTCTTATCGATTTTGGACCACCAATGGATCTTCATAACTAGCACACGGAACATCCGAGATTTTTTGCCCTTATCCGATAAAAGGGTAAGTGTTTGATCTTACCTTCCATAAGATCAGGAGTGAGGCTGAAAGACATTTTTTTAATAGTACAGAGATTTACGGCGCTCGCTGCTGCATAAGGTCATATGAGCGCCAAGGAGTGGGTGTCAACAGAGAAGTCTTTACAGGGAATCAGACTTATTGTGCTCACCTCTCTCGCTTCAACATCACAAAGTCTGCTTCGACTATCAAGGCACCCCGGAAATAGCAGGTCACGATAGTGACAAACATAGCCTACAAAAGAAGTAGAGGAAAATGACAATAGTAAGGGTTAGGAAAGAAAAAGCAGCAGTTCCCTGTTGTACATCAGGCACAGTTATGAGCGTGACATGATGAATCAGCCCGTTTACAATTCTACTACACGTATGCTTGAACGAGAAATGCCCCCCCCCCCCCCCCTTGGGAACGGCCTAAAGACACTACAGTCAGTGGCACTGCCCCGGGGAGTGGCTGAAAGACAGCAGTAAGAAGGAGCCAAAGAGTAGCAGTAGAATAAGAAAGGCTGTAGAAAGAGTATCAGGCCTTATATCATTATAGGCCTACTATAATTTATAGCGGCTGCAACCTTGCCATGTAGTTGTAGTAAACTCAAATTAAAGAGTATTCATCAAATTTGACTCGTTTTACAGGAGCTATGCATTGCAAAGCTTGCACATTATGTATTGCAACTACGCGGCATACTGAACACATTGCTCAATGCCCCCCCCCCCCCCCCAACAAAACAAAAACTAAACCACACGCACACGTGACATAAAACTAAAACAACAAAGAAGCAGACAAACCACAAATAAATAAATGAAAATGGTTATTTCTCCCACTGACTGGCTGACACTGACACTGACAGTGACACTGACACTGACTGACACTGACTGACACTGACACTGACACTGGCACTGACAGTGACACTGACACTGACACTGGCACTGACAGTGACACTGACACTGACACTGACTGACACTGACACTGACTGACACTGACACTGACACTGACACTGACTGACACTGACTGACACTGACACTGACTGACACTGACACTGACTGACACTGACACTGACTAACACTGACACTGACTAACACTGACACTGACACTGACACTGACACTGACACTGGCACTGACACTGACACTGACACTGACTGACACTGACACTGACTGACACTGACACTGACTGACACTGACACTGACACTGGCACTGACACTGACAGTGACACTGACACTGACACTGGCACTGACACTGACACTGACACTGACTGACACTGACTGACACTGACACTGACACTGACACTGACACTGACTGACACTGACACTGACTGACACTGACTGACACTGACTGACACTGACACTGACACTGACACTGACACAAGTTAGATCATTGAAAGTAATAAAAGTCATTTTCCTGTAGTTTTAGGAGGCGGGTTATCCTGACCCTGCCATTCATTGGGCCAACCCCGAGTCGAGCGGGGCTGCTGTTTTTGTTGGGGGTTTTTCTGTTTTGCTTTGTTCTTTTGTTAAGATTAAGTTTCTTACAGCACTCGCAACTGCATAATCATGCCATATTATGAGGGCACGGGACACATTTTAAACTTAAACAACATTTTAAGTAGGTAGGAAATTTTGAATTTTGCCCGGTTAGCGACCGAAGTCTACGCTTATCAATTTTGGACCACCTAGGGTTCTTTTACGTGCGCAACTTGCACACGGGACCTCCGAGATTTTTCGCCCTTGTCCGAGGAGGCTAGGCGTAGATCTTACCTACCAGAAGATCAGGGGTGTGGCTGAAAGACAGCAGTAAGAAGGAGCCAAGGAGTAGCAGTAGAAAGAGCCAGGAGCCCGGAGGAGGGGGCAAAGGTGGTGAGGGGGTGGGGGCAGAAAGTGGAGACGAAAACAGACGACAAAACATTGCTACATGTAGTAGACAGCAGGAAAAGATGTGAAAGGAGAAAAATTTAAATAGTCTTTTGTTCACTTGTTTTATGCAGGAGAGAAGTGTGGACACGCCAGTAGAGTTTGTTGAGCAGGAAAAGATGTGAAAGGGGACAATTTTAGAGAAGAAAATTTTTCGTCGCTACCCGGATTGGAACCTGGAACCTTTGAATTTGAATGAAAGGCGAACACCTGAACCTCTTGGCCACGAGAGCCCCCTGACTCGCTTTAGTGGAACTATGTATTGCAAAGCTCGCGCAGTATGTATTGTAGTTAGTCACGTGGCCCACTGAACTCATTACACAATGCCCCCCCCCCCCTTTTTTTCCCCCCTCCATAGAAAAAAAAAAAGAAGAAACAAAGACAGACTACACACATAAAATAAAAGCGGTTATTTATAATATTATTAGGCATGTAGATCTATTGCACGCACTGACTGAGTTGACTGACTGACAGAAGTCAGATCATAAATTTGGCATTTAGTTTTTTTAGGAGCCCCTGCCATTGGGCCAACCCGGGTTGAGCGGGACTGCTGTTTTCTTTCTTCTCTTTTTTTTGTGTTTTATCGCGCTCGCAACTGCATTCATGTCATATGCTGAGTGTGCGGGACACATATTTTAAGTCATTTAAGCATTTTTAGATGGTAGTCATTGGTAGGAAATTTTGAATTTTGCCCGGGTAGCGGCCGAAGTCTACTCATCCATTTTGGACCACCTAGGGATCTTTAACTTTAACGAGCGCAAACTTGCACACGGGACCTTCGAGACTTTTCACCCTTGTCTGAGAAGTTAAATTTTTGTTTAGTACGTTTTTTTCGGCGCTCGCAACTGCATGCGGTCATATGAGCGCCAGAAGATTAGAGGTGTTACAAGAGAGTAACAAACATTAAAAAAGGATGAAGGGGAGATAACGACGATAGATGTTTGATAGGAAAGAAGAAGCAAACCACACCAGAGCACCCACCAACCACCCACTGTCTGAGAAGGTTGGAGGTTATTGTTATACATGTACATGTATCTTGCCTACCATAATATCAGGGGTGTGGCAGAAAGACAGCAGTAAGGACCCAAGGAGAGTAGGACTAGTACTAGTAGTCATCATCATTGCCTTTCTCACCCTGCACCAGGGTATAGGCCACGGACAAACACCCCCCACTTTTCTCTATCCTGGGCGAGCCTCTTGATGTTATTCCATGTCTTCCCACTTTTCTGTACATCGATTTCTGTGATTCTTCTCCAAGTTCCACGAGGTCTTCCCCTTGATCTCTTGCCCTGTGGGTTCCAATCCAAAACTTTCTTTGTTATGCAGCTGCCTGACTTCCTGAGAGTATGTCCAATCCATCGCCACCGCCTTCTTCCTACCTCATCTCTGACTGGGATCTGTCTCGTTTTCCTTAACACTTCCACATTGGTGACCCTGTCTGTCCATCTGATCCTCAGTAACTTTCTTAGACACCTGTTCAAGAAAACCTGGATTCTCTTTATATACAAGTCTGCGATGCGTTCCATGCCTCACATCCATACAACAGGACCGACTTCACGTTTGAATTGAAAATCCTCAGCTTTGTTCGAAGTCGAAGTGAGGTCTCTCTGGTAGAACTAGTAGTGAGGTTGCAGAAAGAGTCAGGAGCCAAGGAGGTGAGGGGGGTGGAGGCAGACAGGTTTCCGTTAAGGAAGGTTTTACTGTGTATGTGTAGTACTCAAGCAGTACACATAATGTAAATTTCTTTGTCTCCAGCTCATCTTGTGTCTTCTCTCCGAGCTCTTTTCATCATTTGTCAACAACAATGACTACTTTTGGCGTTGTGCAAAACTACGCCTTCTAGTCTTACTTTTACCACCACCCAGCCATCTCACAGGCCTAGACCAACCTCTTCTACAGTACAGTATGTCTTTGAGAAGATACTGGCAGAGGAACAAATGTCTCCCTTTCAATTTTTACCAGTCATCTGAAATATAATTCGCCTCTACTTCTCTCACACAAATTTTATCACAACCTCAGAATTACAAAGTTCTATGTGACACTTTTGGCCGTTTTGAGTTACTAAGACTAAGAAAAAAACCACGAGGTCTATCTGCTCAATCAAAATTATCAAATATTATTCAGTGGTTATCAGAAATTAAAAGAATCGCATTTTAAAAAAAGGTTGACATGTGAAATTTAAAAATTGTATAACTTCAAATTGTTCAAAACCAAGTAGCCTACATGTACTGAGCAGACAACAAAACTTTGTAATTTGAGGTAGCGAAATGTCATCAGAATCAGAGTGCTCTGTAATATAGCTAGCACTGTTGTTTGTGTCAAGCATGACTATAGAGGGGATGGCCCCTGGTTTGAATCCTAGACTGGGCATTCCTGAACTAGGGTCATTCTGTGGAGCTTTCAAGGCTCTCAATACTATCAGACAGGGCAAGAGATCAAGGGGAAGACCTCGTGGAACTTGGAGAAGAATCACAGACATCGATGTACAGAAAAGTGGGAAGACATGGAATAACATCAAGAGGTTAGCCCAGGATAGAGAAAAGTGGAGGGTGTTTGTCCGTGGCCTATACCCTGATGCAGGGTGAGAAAGGCAATGATGATGATGAATACTATCAGAGACGGGAGTTACATTCAGAGGTAGGCCTACCAATTTTTCTAAATAATCTTAGTGTTGATAGGGATGTTGAACCCATACATTTTACTATTACGTCAGAATCCATTCTACTTTTAATAGCTTCTCTTCACTGTCCAGTGTCAATAAACTCGTCAGAACACCTCTCAGCAAAGCAGCATCTCTTTGTCAGTGTTGGTACCATACAAAGCAACTGATGTGCACTTGGATGGGTGCAACTATAGACTATTATAATGTCAAGATTTTATCTCAGAGTGCCCACCCTCTGTTATATTTGTAGGGGGGGGGGAAAGACCCCTGTATTAATGTAATGCTTTTTCCGAGGTAGACTTATCCTCCATCACCTTCAACAAGCTGGGTATTCCTGAGTGCTTATTTTTATTTTGTTATAGCAAGGTTTTACGGGGCTCGCAACTGCATAAGTTCATACGAGCGCCGAGGGGTGGATGTCAACAGAGAAGTCCTTACAGGGAATCAGACTTACTCTGCTCACCTCTCTAGCTTCAACAGCACAAGGTCTGCTTCGACTATCAAGTCAAGGCACCTCGGAAATAGAGGGTCACAACAGTGTGACAAACAACATACAAAAGAAGTAGAGGAAAATAACGATAGTATTAATACTAAGGATTAGGAAAGAAAAAGCAGCAGTTCCCTGTTGTAGTTCAGGCACAGTATGAGCATGACATTTTTGGATCAGCTTATTTAATTTACAATTCTTCTGTGCATTAGAACGAGAAATGTCCACCCATTGGAAATGGCCTTAAGACACTTAAGTCAGTAGCATCACCCCTCAGTGCGGGCAGCCAAGGACTAATATTGCGTTAAAAAGAATCCTTATGTGTGGTTGGAAATGTCTTTAAATCAAACAACACAAACCCCTGACATTACGAGCACAAAAATAACAGAAACAAGGTCAACGTATACTTGAAGGACTGTTTATTCATTGTCAACGTTCAAAGTCTGTTTGCCTGAAAAAAAAAAGAAAAAAAAAGGAAACATGAGTCAAGCAAAATTCGTCTTAAACATTACAAAAATAAAACCAACTAATTTAGTTCATCTTTTCAATACAATGGCAATGACATAGAGGACTCAGTGGGCCCCAGTAGTGGAAAAAGGGGATCATTATATTTTGGGGGCATTTTTTATTTGTATGTTGCATGTATACATTTTCCTTACTTCTGCGTTGAAACTGAAACACGCATAACATGAAAGGTGTGTGAACAAACAACAAAACAAAATTTTCACTAACAATAACAACTAAAAAAAAGTGTTCAGAAATACAGCAATAGGCTACATTCTACCTACAAGTTTATTAAACTCATTCTACACCACGCTCGAAGTGCTTTGGGGGATCAATAAACAGGGTTTGCTTTTTTCTGAAACCCTTCAGTTTTGAAATTCCTCTGATTTCCCTTATTATTACTAGTAATACCCGATGTGTTTGAGGGCTGATTATTGCAGGATAATAACTGTCCTTTAAAGTCAATTGAGTTACACCCATTGATAAATGAATAAAACCCAGATTTCCCCCAGTCCGCCCAAAACAAATTTGGCATGATGACAAACTACAAAATCTGGTGGACCAACATCATGTCAATAGATCAGGTCAGATCTAGAATTTTTCTAGTGCTGAAGAAGATGACAGCAGCGTTGACCCAAGTTATGTAGAAGGTTCAGAGTATAGTAGCAGCTAGTGGCAGAGATTAATATAATTTTTTTTTAAACATATCTAAGTTACCCCCTTAACTCCTTAAGTTCATGCGCGCTTTCTTCTCTGTAAGACAAGCCCACATCTACTACTGAAACCACAGTGAGAAAATGAAAGGTAGCCCTTGTGAATTAGTTCAAAACAAGGTGTAGATTTACTGAAAGTTTTTTTAAAGTGAGAAAATACACCCCACACCCCAAAACAATTTCCAAGAATTTCCTAGAACATAGGGTACAGTCGCAGCACAGCCTGTGACAATCTCATTTTATTATTATAGTAGAAGGTTTTATGGCGCTTGCAACTGCATAAGGTCATATGAGCGCCACGGGTTGGGTGTCAACAGAGAAGTCTTTACAGGGAATCAGACTTAATCTGCTCACCTCTCTAGGTCTGCTTCGACTGTCAACAAACATACAAAAGAAGTAGAGGTAAATGACAATAGTAAGGATTAGGAAAGAAAAAGCAGCAGTTCCCCGTTGTATATCAGGCACAGTCATGAGTGTGACATGAATCACCCCATTTACAATTTTATTGTGCTTGAACGAGAAATGTTCCCCCTGTGGGAATGGCCCAAAGACACTACAGCTAGTGACAATCTCACCTTTGAAGTCCTCACAGGGAACGTGTGTAACCAGAGTGTAGAGCCTGTGGGTGGAGTCCTCATCCTCGTTACGCTTGCGGGCCAGACGCACGCGCAGGCGGTGGGGAACATGCCTGAGGGAGACAAACAACACATCCAACCGTCACACGAGGAATGACAAGATGAGCAAGTGTGCACACTTTGAACAGGGATGCCACTCAACTTTTTTTTTTTTTTAAATAGCTGAAAATCCATGCGCCACAGTCTTGCTAACTATATGAATATCAATTTGAAACTCAACTATTTTTTATCCCCCCCAACTATAGTTTCTATCTCGATCTCAATAACGGAATAGCGGATCAGGATCAAAATACTGGAAATACCTAAAAAAAAAAATTTTTTAAACAGCGGAAAAGTGGCATCCCTGTTTGAAGCACTATCACTGCATCATTTGCTCACAGCACAAGTGGAATTTTCAAAAGATGAAAATTCACTTGAGCAAAAAAAATTGTTATCTTGAATTCTTGCTCTCCAACATCAATGTGCTGTAAATATTCACCTAAGGCACACACACACAAGGAGAGAGCAACAATAGGCAAAAATTATTTAAAAGTTTCCAACCCATTCTCATTCAATACATTTTTATCAACATTCTTATTCAATATATTTTTATCATTCAAATGCTGGAAGGCACACTGGATTCAAATTGAATTACTTCTGCTCAAATCAGTGTCAGCAATAAGCAGCAACAGGTTCACCCCCTTTTCTGCTGGTCCTGCAACGATGCACACAAAACAGCATGTTCCAGCACCCTCAATTCCCCGTGGGTACTGCATCAGCAAGGCGTCGCCTAGGTATGCCCGAGGAGTATACCGCGGGTCCTGGGTTTCCGCACCCTCCTAAGTGTGTGTGTGTGTCTACTTGTATTTGTGTGCGTTTCTGGCCTACTTCAAGAATCGTCTACCTTGTTTCAAAAGGCTTAGCGGTGGCAGCTCTAGACGTTCATCCGAAGAAATTGAAATCCGGTGCTTCGTAGGAGTTGAAAAGAAAATGGAATTTATTTATTGCTACTATTAAATTTGTCACCACACCACTGACAGTACGTAAATATGAGAACATCGATCTCGGTACAATAACTAAACCAGCACCCGTAATTTTTCTTCCATTTTCACATTGGTCACATGTCACAACCTCAGAGCACAACTTCCACTATCTTAAAAAAATATTTTAGCATCAATTTCTTACACCGTAGTCTTATGAGAGAGGGGGAATTCATGTGTTCGCAACACAAATTTATAGAAAGTTTTTGAGAGCTACAATAGATGGAGAGTGATATTTGTGGTAGATTCATTCAAACAGTTATCACAATGAAAATACTTATCTTTCCTTGACCTTCTAAGGTACACCGGGTAACTGCCGTGACCCCAGTGCCCCGCGGAGAACGCTGGTCGCGCAGGGAAGTGGGTCATTGATCGATGAGAGTCACTTCCATTGATGCTCTTGGTGTGGGCTTAAAAGTCACTGAACACACTTTAGCTGTCCAAAGTATCTGGTACCGTTATACCTTTATTCCCCACCCCCACCATGTGTGCATTCCAAAAATAACACCCCTCACCACTCACCAAAAGAAATTTTAACATTGCAGGAAACAAGCAATTTCATTGGGAGTATCACTGCCACTGCTTACCAAGGCAACTGATGTCCCACAGCAAAGAAGAAAACTAGGCAGCAATGCCAGGCCCCTACAAAGCACTGTACAAAAAAAATCCACTGAAAAGTCTATGAAATACCAGTACTAATGAAAAGATAGTAAGAGGACAAAGTACCTGATTCCCTGAGACCAGATGTGCTTGTTCAGTCTGGTGTCAACACGCACATCAGGGGTGCCCATCATCTTCTCAGCAAACTTGCGAATTTCTTTGATGGCACGGGGAGCCTTCTGTTTGAAGCCACTGAAAACAAAACAAAAACAACATTATACAGCTAATTCATGTCAGTGTCCATGTACAAATCATAGCTGCCACTCAGAAATTTTTAAAAAGGAGGAAATTCACGCGAAAGCGTACGCGCGCTCTCCGAAACCAGTGAGATCCAGAGGCAATATATACTGGAAAATCTAGCCTACGGTTTTGGAAGGGAAAACTGTCATATTGTTAACCATAGGCGACTGAATTAAAATGTATTTGAAAAAAACAACAACAACAAAAAACAACATAAAGGCAGTAAGTTGACTAACAAGCATTCGAGTCAATTTGACACAGTTTGGACTTGGTGACTAAAAATCTAGTGTTTTTTGCCAGCTGGTGTCTCATAAAAAGATTTCTTTCACTTTAAACGTGTACATACATAGACGTAGAGCAGTATCGGATCAAGGATACACAGGCACTCCTGTACAATTGCAGTCCCGTTTGCACTTAGTGCCCCTGTAGTGTGTTTCTTATTTAGAGATAAACTGAATTAAAATTATAGCCTAGGCTATCTTATCTAGATCTAGATATATCTAAATATGTGTATCTATATCTAGAGATATATTTTCTAGATCTAAATCTAGATCAAGATTCACTTCCGCAGCAGCCACAATAGCCGTCATGTAAACAAACGGGACCGCAATTGTACAGGACTGTAACAGGAGTGCCGCGGGCCGTGATTTCTTTCGCAAAAAACAGCTAGTTCAATTTTCTAATGAACTTTTCAAGTCGCACATCGGCTGCTTCTTTCTCATTCCAGCTCCTTTTATTTTTGCATTCTGAATCAATTTCTCTCGAATTTCCACCAATTTCAATGACAACTCGGCGCGCTAACGTCCCGATGCCCGATCGACACTGTGTTGCTCCACAACAATAAACAATGTGAAACTAGCGCTGGGCCTAGAAGAACGGAAGTAGAAAGCTACGGGCGGACATGCGCAGACCGCGTTTTCGTCTCTCTCCCGGTTCGGTGTTTTCCGCGTGGGGAAAAAAGTACGAAATTTGCGACCAAGAGCGGTCCAGCGGAGGAAGGAGGAAAGTTGCGGGGAAAGCTAGATGTAGCGGAGTTTCCGCTATTTAGCGGGAAAGTGGCAGCTATGACAAATAAAAAATGTATCATGCAGATCGTTGTTGTCCCAGGAAAA
Source organism: Aplysia californica (assembly GCF_000002075.1). Classification (NCBI taxonomy): domain Eukaryota; kingdom Metazoa; phylum Mollusca; class Gastropoda; order Aplysiida; family Aplysiidae; genus Aplysia; species Aplysia californica. Next base: position 117,460 of record NW_004797426.1, read on the forward strand.
ATGAGTCAATCCAGTGTTCTTTGTTGACGCTCAAAAGCAAACTCAACTATCAACAGAGACAATGAAATATATGTATGGCACTTCTCAATGTCAAATATACAAAAACTTAGCAATGCCAATGAAAATTTTAAATTTTCACTTTAGCACTTTTTTTTGGGGTACCTAAGAAAGAATTTTCAATTCTAAGAATTATGCTTCTTGAATTTTGAGAATCGGTTCATAAATAAAAAAAGTTATGGGGTTGTAAAGGTCGGCAAAATATGGATGACCCACATATACGAAAATACTCCTAAAATGTGGACCACGCAGTAGCAGATTCTGTAAGAAAATCGACGATATCTCGGTAACTAATCGGAGTGTTCGAGAGAAACTTGACCACCCGATGTGTTTTTGAGTGTAGAAATCATTTCTGCAGTCAGATTTACTACCAATTTCGTAGTTATTTTGTTATAATTAAAATTGTGGTGTACATATTACGATTTTGCGGAAAAGGAGTGTCGGGATGAGTCCATTTTATTTATAGCATCGTATCACAACATGGGATCTTTAAGAATATATGTCGGCAGCGTGACTAAATAATTGCAAAGCTTTTTATGACGACTTTAGACTTTAGACCATGCCAACCGTAAAAGATAAGTTAATTCAATCTAGCATGCCGTACAATTAAAAATTATTTTTCCCCGTGGAGACGAGATAACCTCGCCTCGGAATACCCCCATTGCGGTGTAACAGGGGGATAGAGAGAAAAACAACCGGATGCGCGCGCCCGCCATTGCCCTATTTCAAGTGACCAATGAACGGGCCCGGAATAGTCATGCGGGGATTTGTAGGTCACATACATTTGCCACGAGAGTGAAGTGAAAATGGCCGGTCTCCGTGCGAAGCCGCTTTGGATAGGGGGGTAGTCGTGCATTTATGATCGGGTCTAAACAACTACTTGACACAGAACGTTCAAATTTGAGCACACTATAGAGTTAGATAGATCTATTACCATCTCGGCGTTGAAATTCAAACTCCTTATAGTTTTCGGTGTACACAATACGAAAGTGTTCCCCACACCAAAAGTATAGGTTAATTTATGTGTACGAACTTCAACGTCCACATATCATTAGTTTGCCCTATTTTCTGATTGGTTGCCGAGTTTCATTCGGATTGGTTCGGATATAGAGCAGACCGAGGTTGACAAAGTTAGTCACCTACGCTTCGGCCGGGTCCGCAAAATCGCCCGTAAACGGGGACCAAATTTTCGCCGCGCAGGAAAGCCCGATTGGCATTGCTAAAAAATTCCCATGAGTAAACGTCATGTATGATTCAGCTGTCTTTCCCTGTATGAAGACTCACTAGAACAACTGTCAATTATGATACCAGACTATCCCCTATCCAATTCAAATACAGAAATTATCACCAGAAAAGATGCCATTCTTTCTGGGAATCTCTGCTGAAATAATACCGGCGCACAGGCCCTATAATATATAAAGGGCATGAGCCAGGCTACCTGGGAAGCGTGCAGGCCCTATATAAAGGGCATAGACCCTGACCTTTATCAATGGAAAATTTTAGTATTCCTTATATGAAAAATGATGTAGGTCAAATTAAAAATAGTGACCAATGACTGCCAAGATATCGATCGATAAAGTGACGAGGTCCAGCAGAGCGACTATGTGTTATCACTTGTTCCGCTGTGGTAAATGAATAATTGTTGAGTTCATCGCATTTTGTTCTTTGTATTTATTTGATTGCTTATCATTTTTAAATGGCTCATTCTATCATCTTTAAGAAAAGATATGGTTTTATCATCTGTTGAGCCCTAAATGGTCATTTTTCAGTTGCAGGTATACATCTCTGGTATCTCAGCTGATATCCCCCCGCCGAACCCCGATAGTTACAACCGATCGGCCCAGGCGGCAGGACATTTTTGGCGGGTTACTTCTCGCAAAGGTTTTTTAAAAAGTACAAACGTAGAGATAATAGTAAGAAAGTCCTACGAAAAGTGTTTGTTCACGGCCTAGATACACACCCTGACCCAGGGTGAGAAAGGCAATGATGATGATGAAGTCCTGCGAGTCCATAGAAACATTGCAACTTACATGCCATGGATTTTTTTGTGCATGTGGATTGTGCACTCCTTGGTGATGACCTCATTGGTCACAGCCTTCTTTTTCTCACGCTGCTTGCGAGGAGGAGCCATTGCAATCCCTGAGGGAAGGATCAGAAAAAATAATCACTTTCATCATCAAACAAATTCAGGCCTATTTTAGGTTATTTGAAATTCTAAATCTAATCTAGATAATCTAGATCTAGATCTAGATTCTAGATCTATGTAATAACATCACAAAAACATGACAAATGGACTTTAGGATAAAGCCCTATGTCTGTTTACTAGCGCGTTGATTCTTAATCTCGGATCAGAATAGAGATCATCTAGATGATTTTAAATCTAGAGTCTAGTCTAGATCTAGATCTAGATCATAAAGAAAAAAACGTAGGGCCTATGTGAATATCCATATTCCTTGACCACACTCTCAAAATCAATTTATACAGGTCTAAATCTATCACAAACAACCATTGACTAGACTGTCCAGCATGAGAAAAGGGAAAAAGGGAGCAAAATCCAGAGAACAAACCCCCTCATTCACATTGGTCCTTACACATTCAGTGATAACCTACACCTCTGTCCAGTCCATAATTTAGATTTAAAAACTTTTTGTTGCAGCCAAGGCCACTCCTTAAATATACCAAATAACATACTAAACTGCTTAGACTTTAGACGAAAGAAGGGACACGAATAGGTGTTGGAATGAACAGAAAAGTTGTTAATAATTTCTCGCTGTTGAAGCAGTCAACAGAATCTTGTACGAGGGAAAGGGTGCAACCGGTTCAACAACATAAGAGACAAGGGACAATGTGAGTGGGTATTTCAAATTGTTATATGCATTGAACAAAAGTTGCTGGCTAAAATCAACACGGTTGGGAAAGGATAATTGCTTTTAACGATCAAGATTACGGGGATTTTGGAAAGTGCCTTTATTTTTCTTACTTACTTCAGCTACGACAATAATCAAAAAGGAAGTTGCTATGGACTTCCGGTGTAAGGTTAGAACATCCCTACGAAAGACTACTCTTAAAAATAAGACAGACTAGAAACTGTTTGATTGCGTCCCTTTGTATACAAACAAAAGCGGTTTGGTCCAGGCCACAGAATTCTACTCTTGTGGTGTAGAAGTGTAGAATTCCGTGGTCCAGGCCTATAATATAGAAGCGAGAAACTTGTTTTCCGAAAAGCAAGAGAGGGTGAGAGAAATATGGAGGAGAGAGAAAGATTGTGGAGAGAGAGAAATACCGAGGAAAAAGAGAGAGGGAAGGGGCAAGTGTGTCTGGGTGATTGTTTGTGTGAAAAGAGAGATGAGAGAGACATTAAGGACAGAGAGAGAGAGAAATAATTAGAGAGAGAGAAAGAGAAAGACAGAGAGAGAGCGAGAGAGAGAGAGAGAGAGAGAGAGAGAGAGAGAGAGAGAGAGAGAGAGAGAGAAGGGGGGGGTAGACTTAAACAAAGCGACAGAGAGACTGAGAGCAGTGTGGGCCTAGGGAGACAGGGTCGGCTAATCAAAGTGAGACAATTATAAGGGACCAGATAGAGATGAAGTCACGCAGGAATTAAACTTTCCCACGAAACGAATATACAGTCGAACCTGCCCTGACGGCCACTTCTATAAGATGCCCGTCCAACGCGGCCGCGGCCACCATATTTCAACACACAACCCCTATCACACAAAGCAATGTCTTAGGCGGCCACCTTAGAGACTCCATTACGCTTTGTCATAAATCAACAATTGGGCCCTGGCGTTGTGGGCGGGCCGTCATAATCTAAAAACCTGTCGTTGTTAGGTAGTCCCTCCAACTGATCATGTTGCGTAGGCCCCTCCCACTGTTGACCAATAGGTAACAAAATTAATTTTCAGCTGCTGGGGAGGGAAGCGTGTGATCCCTCATAACCCATAAGCCCCGCCCAGAACCCATACACAAATCGCAAGTGAGATGAGTGGTCACTGTTTACCCAGTCTGTAACAAAGTAACAATGGACGTCAACATGAACTTGTGACAGAAGCGTTGCTTGTTCTCCGAGTGGTAGTACGTGTGTTTGTTTTAGCATAGCACTTGGTCCTCCTTGTCTGACACATTTCGTTTTATTGTCACCCGTGCACAAAAGCAGCAACAAAAGAAAAGAAAACCCAGCGAAAACAACAACAACAATCAACAATGCAACGACCTTCGGTTGGGACCTCAGAAAGGGAGGGTTTGTTTTCTCAGAAAGGAATGGTTTGTTTTCTTCATCTGGATCAGTCCTGTCTAAGACGACCACCTGTCTTATACGGCCACTTTTCTCCTTGACAATGGGTGGCCGTCTTACACAGGTTCGACTGTAATTAACAAAACTTTTTAACGGGAGGCGGCATCACTGAATGAGTTGAGAATGAAAACAAATCATGAATTCAAATTGAATGTAATTCACCTGACAAAACAATCGAAAAATGTATAATTAACCATTAGATAGCCCACTTTTGAGCAGAATATATAACTTTTAAACGAGATCGAGGGGGGAATAATGGTCTCAGTGTTGTTGGGTTTATTTATTTGTTTGTTGTTTTTTTGTTTTTTGTTGTGTTTTTTTTTAACAGTAAATTGTTACTTAAGGTGTGAATACACAAACAGGAGTTAAAGAAGCCGAGATGACAATGCTACAAATGCATCACCAATTTGGTTCCAAATTTGGCTGTCTCTATCTTGCCTTTTACGGCCAGGATCGACACATATAACTCCATGCCGTGACCTGAGATATGGAGCCGTCAAACGTCGAAAGGGGTGGGGGGGGGGGGACAAGTACTCACCCAGCCTTGAGATTAGGAGTTGTTCTCCTTGAAGGCAAACAGCATCAGATATTCTGGCTGGAGAGCCAGAGGAAGACCAAGAGTACGACACTGGAGCAAGTCTGAGTCAGACGTACCCTCAGAGCTCACGGGATGTCCCTCCTACAGGCCACTCGCCTTGCTGCAGACAGACGCCTGTTTCTCCTTCCTTACGGCACCCACCGGTACAAGGGAAGAAAAAAAGTTAAGATAAGTTGTCTTCGAACAAAGCTGAGGATTTTCAATTCAGAAGTGAAGTCAGGCCTGTTTTATGAATGTGAGACATGTAACGCATCACAGACTTGCATAAGAGGATCCATATTTTCTTGAACAAGTGTCTAAGAAAGTTACTGAGGATCAGATGGACCGACAGGGTCACCCAACGAGGAAGTGTTAAGGAAAACAAGACAGATCCCAGTCAGAGATGAGGTAGGGAGAAGGCGGTGGTGATGGATTGGACATACTCTTGGGAAGTCAGGCAGCTGCATAACAAAGAAAGTTTTGGATTGGAATCCACAGGGTAAGAGTAAGAGATCAGGGGGAAAACCGTGTGGAACCTGGAGAAGAATCACAGAAATTGATGCAGGCCTACAGAAAAAGTGGGAAGACATGGAATAACTTCAAGAGGCTATAGATAGCCCAGCATAGAGAAAGGTGGAAAGTGTTTGTCCGTGGCCTCCTGGACACCCGAAGGACATCGCAAGAGGAGAAGACCCAAATATGTGACCCGGAGACGAACAGTAGCGTCTGAAATGAAGTCATGGGACCATTCACGGGGGACGTTGACCAAGATGGCCCAAAACAGACAGATTCAGATCCTTTAAAATTGTTGATGCCCTAAACGCCAGTAAATTAGTACATATACCCTGGTGCAGGGTGAAAAAGGCAATGGTGATGAAGTTTTCCCTCCCTTTTTAGGGAGACTCTACCAGTCTAATTGGTAACCTAATATAGTCAATATGCTTTGTAACGGAAAGGGGTGAACAGGATATCGCTGTGTGGCAATGAACTGTTTCAAGTATTGTGCACACTGTTCAAATTTAAATTGAATGTACATTTATTTAAATTTAAAAATCATACGTCTATGGATGAAGTTCACGATGACTGTGTTTCTCAAATTGCAGAAGGGAAGCAGTGATCATTTGATAATGTAGACACTTTGCTCCTGTGTAAGGGGAGGGGGGGGGGTGAATGAGAGGGAGATATATAGTAGATAGATAGATAGACAGACAGACAGAGAGAGAGAGAGAGAGAGAGAGAGAGAGAGAGAGAGAGAGAGAGAGAGAGAGAGAGAGAGAAAGAGAGAGGGGGGGGCGTTAATGTTGTTTGTATCCCAGATGCTTCGTTTTTCAATGCAATTAATTCAATGATTAGTCAGACAAGGTATATTTATAGACTTATACAAATTTTACACGTTTCATTATTTAGGCTACGTGTAGATTCCCTTTTGAATTCTGCTACATGTAATTTGTACTGTGGGGATCCAAAACAACTTTTTCAGTATTGGGTGGGATCCACCTATTAAGACTTTACTTTAGAATTTATTCACGACAACATTAGTAGGATCTAAATTTTGAGGTTGAACGGCTAATTTTACTCCGTCAGCAAGGGAAGTCACTCCTGTTCAAGTTTTCTTTCCGGTGTTTGCTGTACTGGCTGTGCCTGCTGTTCGGCTTTCAAAATGAATTCGTTCACATCACGATTAAATTCCCTGTTTGCTTTCACACTAAGTGTGATGGCAGCATTAACTTTTGGATGCTTTCTTACTACAGTTTTCAATGATAACTTGAGACCTGTCGAACTGAGTGTTGGAAAAGTGTCTGTGTAAGTAACGGTTACCATGCCATATTGCCATCTTGTTGCTACTGAACAAGTTGAGTGGGAAGGCTGACGTGTTCCTAAACCCTAACCCTCGTCATTACTTTCACTGTCCATAGGATAGGCCTGTTCAAAGTATGAATTGAAATTTGTATATTACTGTCAATTATTTGTGATACATGTATGGATACCTAAGTCTGAATCTAGATTAGTTCAGGTTCTTTGTTGATGAACTCGGAGGGGGTGGGGGGTGAGAAATTCCACTCCACCATGCCGTGACCGAATAAAAATGCCTTGATGATTGATATCTGACTGAATGTCCCATTCATGATCCGCCCTGGGGTGGATTGTACTTTACCAGACCACCCGTCTGGGCCCATGATTACTATGTGTGCCTGACAAGTGGTAGTTCCGCGGGCGATTTTTTGTAGAGAAAGGTGGTGGTTGAGGGTGGGTAGGGGATGGGGTAGTTAGGGGATTTAACTTTGATGGACCCACCGTGTATCCAAACAATTACAACACGAGGGGGGGGGGGTTCAGGGGGGCTTGCCCTGGGAACAATAATAAAAAAACAACCCACAATATGTATGCAAAAAAACAATAACGTGAGCGGACCATGACGCTAAGTGGACAATCGGGGTAATTAGAGTTGGAAGAGGCCAAGCCTTGCTTCGCAGCACTCGCAGAATCACAAGCAGGACCGAGGGGGTTGCAATTTTATGCAAATGAGCGCTCGTGCGCACAGGTCAAAGGGCACGGTGGCACTGTCGTGATGACTGAAAAACGCAGTAAAAGACGTCAATCGGTAGTTGGCAGTCGAAGGATCAAGACGTAGGAATATGAGTAGGAGAGTGAGTAGGGGAGCTCTGACTCTGAAAGGAAGAATAGCGGACCACTAGACACCAGGGGCGCCATAGTGAAAGTACTTCCGACCGTTGGTCTGGTAAAGTACAATCTTACCTTGCCCTGTTCCCTTTAACTAGCAATGACAATGAAAAATTAAATTTTCATCCAAATTGCTTAAAAATGGGCTTAAATGAAACTAGAGTAAATTCTAAGAACTATGGTTTTTAAATTTTAAAAATCCATTGATAAATAAAAAAGTTATTGGGATTTTTGTTTGCAAAATGTTGGAGGACCTTCATATAGGAAAAAATCGCCAAAATGTGGGACATGTTTTGATGTATTTTGAGGAAAAACTGTTCATACAAGTCAGTAATGAATTGGAGCATATGAATGAAACTTGGCATCTCCATGTGATTTTTAGTGCCGAATCTAGTTCTGCTATCACTTTTTCGTTGTCTTCATTACTTTGGATCTTAAAGATTGATATTTGCGTGAAATTTGTTGAATTGCGTGACATCGTTTTTACCGCGACGCGATCACCCCTTCTAAAACTCAGTAAAGCGCTATCGGGAAAACCCGCGATGTAGTCATCGGTGACTCATTTGGTTATAGGCAGCCAATCACATGCCACCTAGCGATCACGCGCCTCTTGCATGCCGGCACCTCGCGTTTGGAATGCGCGATTAAGTTTCTAGATCAATGGGTGGGTGGTAATTTTAAGTTGGTACGGAAAATCTACCAAACGCAGAGATCTGAAATTTTACAGCAATAAAGAAGACATGTGGGGCGCTTGTGTGGTCGGCGATCAAACAGCAGCTCCGCTTAGTTTTCGAACCGCAGAGGAAATTCGCACAAACACGGCAATATCTCCGGTTCTAGTAATCGTTCGGGATTGTACGCTGGCATGTCGTTAGTTTAACCTTTCCTCTGGTTGGTTGCCGAGTTTCATTTATTTTCGTCCAGGAGTTTTCCCGTAACTATACTTAGAAGAGAGTCACTTCTGATTCCGAGCGGCCCAAAAAATACCCCTCGCGCGGAGGCCGATTTCCGGCCCAAGGCGCAGCGGGCGATTGGCATTGCTACTTTAACAGTAACTTATAAATATATATATATATTTATATATATACCAAATTAGAGGGCAAATTAGAGAGTGTGTCCCTACGCCAGGCTATCCTATTCTACCCAGAATGTTAATTTTGATGAATTAAAGTCTTGTCCATCTTGATGACTGAACAAATGCAAGAACAAATCATAATGTGTTATTAATTTGATAAGTAATTTTTCCAATGGCGATAATGGGAGTGTCCAGTCACCCATATGAACCACAGGAAAAGCCCTTACTGACTTTAATTGTACTGGTGCCATTTCCTTACATTGATTCAGAATTGCTGCGTTCAGTATTTATTTCAAACCAGGGTGTTCTTAATGAGTGATGATACTTTTGTTGACAAAGTACGATTTTCTCATGGTTTATGATAAAAATTGTATGAAAGTAGTCTCATAAACAAGCTCCTAGTACCCTTTGTTTATGAAATAGTATTGTTGAGTGGGACGGACTTCCATAACGAGCAACCACCCCAATAAACACAACATAGACGCGACCTAACCGTAACCCTGACCCAACCCCTACCCTTACCCCTAAACCAAACCCAAACCTACCCCAACCCCAAACCGTAATCCTCTTTTCTACTGTTTCGTAGTGGTCACTCTTTACAGAATTCCTCCCGTTGAGTGGATTTTAGTAATTTAAGCTATATTATACCTCTACGAAGTACTGGTAGCCGGTCATAATCTCTTTTAGAATTGGTGTGGGTGTATTCTCAGTATGCTTACTACTGCAACTATGATTTAGATAGACAATAATATAACATATCTTGTGAATCAAATTATAAGACCTTTCTGAAAGGCAGCGATTATTCATTGTGCCTGCCTGAGATTAATGCGCAGGCTGTTCTAGAAAGGCTCAAGTTGACTTCATCCCTGAGATGAGGTCAGTCACCTGTCACGATACCAGCTGATGAAATGTTTTTATTTAATCTTAAGTTGAACTGATCAATATGCAGCATATATAGTTTCAATGTAGCAGACGATGAAATAAACCTTTCTGGTGTTATTGTTATTGGGGGGTTTTCTTTTCTAGTCTATGTGCTTGGAGCTGAACTTCTTTTAGATTCTGACTATAGCATTGTCTGCGGTGTAAGCTCTCAAGTTACGTAATCTTTGCGGCTTTGTTTTTACTTTGTGATCATTTTTCCTCGTTTTATTTTCTTGTCCAGGAAAAACGTCCCTGACTACTCAGCTGACAGAGACAAGAGTGATCTTGGGTTCATCACCTTTGACTTGTTCACTGATATCCTTTGTATTATACCTTTGAGATTTAATCAGTAGTGTTAGTTTGATACACTGCTGAGTGGTTTCAATGAGAAAGCTGTCCCTGTGATTTAACGTCTTGTCATTTCATTGCTTTGTTAACTTTATCAATTTCAATATATAGAAAATTCATTCTCTTTGTATTTGGTTTCATTGATTTACTTTTAACTCTAATGTTGTCATTAGTATCAGCCTTTCTCCTGTAGCATTGACAAAATACAGTGTTGTGAGGTTCTCTAAGGTCTCCACATCTGTCTACTAAGAGTAAGAGAAGGTAGGAAACATTTGGTCTCACTAAAGTGTACATTTGTAAGAGAGCTCTTTCATTGTTCGTGTTTAGTACTAAGTAAACTTCTCTGCAGTTTAGACGAGTCTCTATTCAGAGGTTATGTAATACTTTTACCTTCAGAATTCAGGCTAATTTCAACCCATTTGTGTCAATGGTTTGTCTTTTTTTCCTGAACTTTTACTACATCTGAGCCCGATCTTCAACTGGAATGTGAAGCAGTTGTTCCTGTACCTCACTGCTGAATATGAGACCAAAGATCACGTGAGTGGCATGATTGATATTGCGTTTGTCTCTAACTGTTTGGTTGAAATGAATTGGGTGCGTATAATGTAAACTGAAAGTGGAAAGGGGGTTGGGATTTGACTAAGGGAGATGGTTTAGACACTTACCTATCGAAAAAGACGAGTTAAATTATCTGCAGGTCTGATCACTTTAAAATAAAATCGATATATCAATTACTAGCCTTTTATTTATTTTTTATTTCAGAATTTGTCTGTCATTTTTTAAAGTTTAAAATGTTGTCATTAATGGTATGAACGCTCTTTTATTTTTATTATGATAGTTATCTAACTCATTAGATTGTGTTCCTTTGGGATCTTGTTCTTTTGTTCCTTGTACAGCTTTCCTGTTTCACTTTGATCTGACTTTTTCTGCAAATGGAATAAAATGTGGGTGGTTAGCCAATGCTCTGGCGTGGCTTGCTCCTTCTTTTCTCTCAAACATCTATTGCCCTTATCTCTCCTTCTTTTCTTTGTTCGTTACTCTTGTAATTCATCTAATCTTTGTCACTTACGTGACGTAATTGTGTTGCAAGTGCCATAAAACTTTTCCCTAAAACTAAACTAACTGAAGAAATAAAGTAGGCTATACTTTGTCAATATGCATCACTTTTCCCCGAACTTTTAAGTTAATAGCATGTGCTTTAACGAAGACTGTACCGGTTCTGTAAAGGTCAAAATTTGTGCTCTCCTCACTGATCAGGTTTCATTGTAGGGAGAGGGGTGTGTTGTGGAATGGTTATTGACATAATTGAGCCAAGAATCGATTATATTACTCTTTTTTCCTCAAGATATAAAATAGTATTGGGTAAAGGTCCTGTATCATTTGTTTGAATACTTGTAAGTCTCCATTGTTTTTAGTTTTCGTGTTATTCCAAAACAGAGACATAGTCATAATTTTTGTGTTGTTAGGATAAAAATCTGAAGTGTGCTTACAAATTGAGTTACTTCTCGGATTCAAGCCCTATGGAAATAGATAAACACGCTTATGGGTGAAAGTTTTGCAGTTTATAAAAGTATGATATAATAAAAAGCACGCAAGACTCAATATATGGCCTCAATTGAAAATCTGCAAACTTGACCCTAGTGTAGATTTTTGGCTTATATCTCCACTTGTGGATTACGAGAAGTAACTCATTTTGTCAGCACACCTCGTATATACTGTCTCCTTTTCTGCACTTTCTATTTCAATGCACATCGTTATTTATTTATTTATTTATTTTTATATATTTTTGTTCTGCCTCAGACTCTGAACCAGGTGGTCTTGTGGGATAAGATCATCGAGAGGGGAGACAACACCATCCTGGACCTGAGGAAGGCCAACACCAAGTACTACTTCTGGGACTATGGCAATGGGCTCAAGTAAGTGTTCTTATCAATCAATATATCACAGTTACTAGCCGTTTCTATATTCTTTATTTTAAAATTTGTCTGCAATTTTTTATCTTAGCTATCTGGGTTGTTTTGGATGTCTTTCCAGGGCATAATTTTTGTAATTAAGTGGTGTTGAAAGTTAGTTGGTTTGGCAACAAGACTTGTGTCATTGTGAGTATGTGGGTTTGGGGGTTCGACGCTCAGCCCAGTCTGATGTTGTGTCCTTGGGAAAGGCACTTTAAACGAATTTTCCCCGTTTGGATCATTCGAATCGGAGGCGAATATCAAACTCTTACGTAAGCTTACAGTATTGCAAGTGGTATTAAACCTAGATAATTTAACACAATTTAAAAAAAATCATAATTTAGTGTTTTATTTTACAGTTTGCTTACTGGCATGTCATAACTCAGAATCTCAGTGGCTTCTGATCTTTTGACGAGTTCCAGTATAGAACAATAACAAGAAGATCTATTTCTTTTTAGGGCATTCAAATTTATGAATACCAGTATCTGTAGTGTTATATTTAGACCTTTTACTGTGTGTACCTGAAATGTTGTTGATGGCCTATGCTCCACTGGGAGTTAAAAAGGGCAAGAGAGAGACTGTTGTTTGCAGGAAACATTGGTTAGATACTCACGAGTATCTCTGTACACCTCATGGGATCATGTATTCCCGTCAGCCTGCATTTGCCCTGAGAGAAAAGATCGAAGCTAACGGTCACCTAAAAAATCTGAATTGTGTCACCAGAGGTGAAAAACTTATAATACACACACACACACTAAAAAACCCTCCTGAATATTGACTGTGGCCTTCAAAAACTTTTTGACCTGTTGATTTTGATTCAGTAAAATTTTACTTTTAATGTACCAATGGCTAATGCCTAGGGCCAACACGGATGCTTTCCACCGAAGGAAAGTTTTTAAAGCCCACTGACAGAAGCTTTTGGTTTATATTTATATATATATTATATATTCCTCAGAGGGAACCAGAATGTTACGTTGACACTCTCTTGGAATGTGATTCCAAACGCCGGCACCCTGCCCAAAGTTCGAGGCTTCGGCAGCCACAAAATTGTCTTCCCAGAACAGTATACTGCCGGCAGGTTTTAGCGACTCAGTTCCTGTGTTGACGTTTTAAAAATTCATTTACCATACCGTCTTGTTTTAGTTTAATTGTTGTATTTTCTTCTTTTCAACCGTTGTCATGGTTCAGGTGTTTTATTCCTTTTTCTGAATGAAATCAAATTTCTTAAATTTATTTGTTTTTATGTTTCAGTTTTCGAGATTGTCGTTTTGAGATGAATGTTTCGAGTGTTTGTGATGTTCAAGTATGAATGCGACGCAGAAAGTCTTGGTGATGGTTGTTAAGTTGTTGTAATTTTATTAATGTGTAATTGATTTTAAAAAGATGTTTTTCTTGATTCCAGTAACCACCTGGAAAGTTAGAATATAATGCTATTATTGTTATTAAATCTTTTTATGGGACATCATCATTTTATAGACTTCTTTCTCGTTTGTTTTCTGGTATGGTACTTTTGTGTGTTGTAAAACATGACTTTATAGAGAATTGTCTGAGTCTGAGTGTCGCTTTGATTGATTGAATGATGAGTGCAGGCCGCCAGATCGCGTTTATGTCAGGGGCAGTATGTGAAGCTCCGTGAGAAATGGCATAAATTGCTTGTTGTTTGAGTTTGAGTGGTTGAGGTTGTGTTTCTTACAAGACTTGAAAGAAATGGATTTTGGGCATTTCTTCACCATGATGTTTGTCAAATTTGTTTTTGATGGAATGAGAATTTTTTTTCTAAAAATTGAAAGCTTCGTGGCAGTGTTTGCTAGTTTTAAAGACTTGTTTGTTTCATTTATGATATCATTATTTGAGATGTTGGGTCTTTTTCTTTTGTTGTGGTAACTGAAAGCTTGAAGTAAGAAGCAGGTGAGTTACCAGATTTGTTGTTCACAATTTGTCTGTTGTAAGATTTACAATGTGCCCTTAAAAAAAAAAAAAGATTTGATGTGAATGTGAGACATTCAGTATAGGCTGTTCTGTATTTGTTTTTTAAAAATTTGTTTAAAATAAAAATGTAAATGTTATAATTTATTGCCTTGAAGTTTGTCCAGGGGGAAAAAGAATGTTGATTTACTGGTCTGGGTGTGGTTGTGGGGTTGCGGAGACTGACGATGCTATGAAATTCTTGATAACCAACTTATTTTTGTCGCAGAAATAAAACTTTGCAAGGTCATTATGTCTACATGTTCAAGTATGCTCCGTAGTTTGTCTTTATTTGTCATCTACTTTTATTTTTTCCTTTTTCTATATTTACGGCAGTAATAAGACCTATTTGTGTTGCAAGTACTGTAAAACTTTTACTAAAGATTTAAAAAGCTACACATATTTCCTTAATGTATATGTAATTACAAACACTGTCAATGAGTTGGTCAATGGAAATAAAGTACTTGAACCACATAGCAATTTATCTCTATCACCTCACAGTTTTGTCAGGTGTTTGGAAGGTGCTGTAGATCGCTCTCTACCTCTCTCTCTCCCACCTGTCTGTGCACTCTCTTCTGCTAGCTCTCACCCTGTCCCAACATAGCTTTAACTGGGTTAGGTGAGGGCTGTAGTTACACTCTAGCACGTACAGAGCGAACACGCACATAGTGAACAGATTTTCAGGTCTTGATTTTTTTTCTCATGCCTCTATGGTCACTTTTAAGGACAAGCGGGCTAACCCAAACTTCTGGGGTTTCCTGAAATCTTGACCTACTCTAAAAGGGGGCATTGCCCTACCTATAGGAAAAGTTTGGTTTCATTGGTGTGTATATATATTTGTTTGGTTATAGAGAAAACTCTCCTTGTATTTTACTTTTAAAGAAACTGAACAAGAATCCAAAAATTTAACTTTGATTTTCTCAAAACAGCATTTTTCGGGAGCCTCCTTGTGCTTAAAAGTAAAAGCGATCGTATGTCTATTTTTTTTGTATTTGAAACGCGTATGTAATGAAATTCGTGCATTATGAAAAATTTCGACTTCCCACTGATTTCGCTATGTGCGTGCTGAACTATTATGCTAATTTCCAAGTAAATTATGAAATGACTGTTTTGGACATTTCAGAGCCGGGAATCCCATTTCGACCCTGATCACATTCAGTGTGGTGCTCTGAGGAAGAAGAAGTAGAGATTCTGCTCCCTGCTCAATAGCCTTATCTTTGACAAGCTTTGTTGAGTTTTACTTTTATCCAGTCTAGTCACAAGTTATCTGCCCAAGAGAGCTTTTACTTTTATAGTTTAACTCTGGTCTCTGAGTGAGAGGTGGAAGTTGAGCATTTGTTCCGGAGTTTGCGTGGATGTGTGTACGTGATGTCAAGACCAACTCTCTCATCTCTCTGACGTTTCCTACGCAGCAGTTACTCTGTGCCTGCTCGTCTTTTCCTTGTAGTTTTTGATAGTATTAAGGACAGCATCAGTAATAATAAACTCCTTGAAATCATTTACGAAAAAGTGTGTGAGTGTGATGATTGACATGATATTTTCTGTTGCATTGTTGTTGTTGCTTTGAGCATGAGGAAAGTTCACAGCGTGGGTGGTTGGTGGGTGCTCTGGCGTGGTTTACTCTGTCTTTTCTGTCTAACGTCAATTTTCCACTATCTCTCCTCCTCCTTTTCTTTGTCATATTACTCTCTTGTAACACCTCTAATCTTTGTCCCTTATATATGACCAAACTGTATTGTAAGTGCTGTTAAACTCTTCCTATACCGGTAACTAAAACAAGCTTACAGTTAAAAGTAACGCAAAAAGTCTCATCTTGACCCAGCCAGTGTCTGTTGTGTAGCAGTAGTTAAGCTCTTTGCCTTTGCATGTGAAACACGGGGGTTTGATTCTCATGTGGAGGTTTCTATTTTAAATTGAGCATTCACGTCTTTCTGCTGAAATGCATGCTGAATCATGCTGTATCCCACTTGGCCAGGGTTGGCCTTTTTTGAGGCAGGATCGAAGCAGCCTTCATCAACACATTTTAGGTCATTTCAGATGGAAGACCTTTAACTTGACATACATATATAAACAAGGTCAAAAGGACTAAGCCTAGTGTAAATTTAAAATAAAATAAAAAAAAGTAATACAGTCCATGCCGGCTTTAAGCACGGTCGTCGGGAGAAAGCTTAAGCGTGCTTAAAGCCGAAGCGTGCTTGAGTGCGAAGTAGATATAATCCAGAGATTTTCATGTAGAAAATTTTGCGTGCTATTTCCCTTTGTTTATAAGTAAGCCTATAGCGGTCCCGCAAAAGTGTGCACTGTTATTTAGACTTGGACACCCGCCATTGTAGTTTTTGTTCGCTTGTTTGTGTTTGTTTTGTGGTCGAATGGGAAATGAAAACTTAATTTAGACGGCCAGTCACGATACAGCACACTAGGCCTACACACTGCCTGTGCGTACCACTTCCCGCTGTGCCACTCATACCACCGCCGCCTTCATCCCACCTCGCGCGTGATACACAATCAGGATTAATGGATAGCGAGGGTCAAAGGTGAAATCGCAGCCAGCCTCCCTTTCTTGCCTCCCCGACTCTCTTTGTATTTTGTTTTGGTAGCTTTGCCTAGGCTAGATCCTATGTCCACGCGCGCGGCTGTGTGCATCTCTCTGCCTTCCTCTCCGCCTGTGTGAGTGTGTGTGTCCATCACTTGTGTTCTTTGAGTTTCTCTTAACACACTCCACTGCTGCAGTGTAGGCTGTGTTCGAACTTCGATGGGTCATCATAAAAGTATTGACTGTCTTGAAAATGAAGCGGGCTTGAAGCCGAAGTTACCGTGCTTAAAGGCGTGTATTTTATATAGCAAAAATTCGGTAAGAGCTGTTTAGCGTGCTTGAGTCCGAAACGTGCTTTAAGCCAGCACGGACTGTAGTAGAGGGTTTTATGGCGCTTGCAACTGCATAAGGTCATATGAGCGCCAAGGAGTGGGTGTCAACAGAGAAGTCTTTACAGGGAATCAGACTGAGACTGCTCACCTCTCTAGCTTCAACAGCACAAGGTTTGCTTCGAATATCAAAGCACCCCAAAATAGCAAGTCACAAGAGAAAGACAAACAAACATACAAAAGTAGTAGAGGAAAATGACAATAGTAAGGATCAGGAAAGAAAAGCAGCAGTTCCCTGTTGTAGATCAGGCACAGTTATGAGCCTGACATGAGTCAGCCCATTTACAATTCTACTATGCTTGAACGAGAAATGTCCCCCCTTTGGGAATGGCCTAAAGACACTAACGACAGTCAGTGGCACTGCCCCGGGGGGTTGCGTAAATCTAAAAAATAAAATGAGCTCAGTTTTAAGTATACAGTATAAAGTATAACACGGGTAGGTCGAACATAGAAGACTTGAAATCACGCATCCATCGCACTGTGCCTGCGGCCCCGGTTTTTTTTTTTCCATCTTTATCTTTGTAAGATATTCCTCAAACTCTCGAGGCTTTTCCCGATGAATTCAAGCTATCCGTGTTATTATGCTGTATTAAGGTTCAGGAATGGACGAGGAGCCAAGCTGCCAGCAGCATAGTCCAGAGTCGTAGAAGAAGAGGGGGGGTAGGGTGTCACTAGGGGACCTGGTTCTTCATGACATTGCCATTAACATCAAAAACTAAAACTGAAGTCGTTTTAGAAGAATTTTCCTCTCTTTATTGAGAACTTCCACACGCAGACCGCCAGTCAGCAAGACACGGAGAAGTGACTGGAGTTCAGTGTAACAATTCCCATCAAGCGAAAACATCACAAAGTGTACAGACAAACCCACCAAATCACTTCTGAAACATGACACGACATAACACACACGCGCGCGCACACACACATACGCAAACAGACACTTGTTCGATACAACAGCCAAACACAAGAACAGTCTTCTGTCTACAGAAAGAAAGTGTGCACATTTGTTAAGTTTCTTTTTTCTTTCAACCATGCAAACTCGAGGTACAGGCAGCTTCTAGACCTAATGCGACAAAGTCACACGTATGCTTTAAACTCAATCAAAGATATACACACTTTAAACTCAATCAAAGTCACACGCAAGCTTTAAACTCAATCAAAGACACATGCATGCTTTAAAATCAATCAAAGACACACACGCTTTAAACTCAATCAAAGATACACACACTTTAAACTCAATCAAAGATACACACGCTTTAAACTCAATCAAAGTCACACACACGCTTTAAACTCAATCAAAGTCACACGCAAGCTTTAAACTCAATCAAAGACACACGCATGCTTTAAACACGTAAAGACACATACACATGCTTAAAAAAACACAGTCAAAGACAAACATGCGGACTCGTGAACACACAGGCCTATAATATTCATTCAAAAAAATAAACTAATCTCACAAACTGACAAGAAATCTAAATCTTTGACAGATGGAAACAAATCTCCCAAGGGAACAGAGTGTGTGAATCATATGTATGTATCTGTGTGCATGAGGGTTTTTATCACTAAAAATAATGCAAGTGCAAGACCACAGACCAGAACCCTCCCCCCCAAAACTCATCCTTATGTCCCTACAATCTCAACAACTTTCTTTGCAAAACTGCTACAAGTATACCAAAATCAAATAACTTTCTTGGCAAAACTTCTACACCAAATAACTTTCTTGGCAAAACTGCTACACCAAATTTCTACGACACGACAAATACTTAGTGCTGCTCTCAGGAGCTGCACTGTGTCCAGGGAAAAGAAGACTGCGACTGATCAGAACACACTGACCAACAATATCATCATCGATTTACAGTACAGCAGTCCAGCACACACATAGCAAACAGTTTTCGGGTCCCAAATTTTTTCCTTTTCTTTTTATCATATGTGTCTATTCTTCATTAAGTCATTAAGACACAAACATACACGGCAAAATTCGTACATATGCTCGTAACAAAACAAACATTTCCGTATCCCGCCAATTTTGCTATGTGCATGCTAGATTGTAAGTTGAATCCACAAAACAGTCTTGGAGTTGGAGATAAAGTAAGAAGGTAGAAATCTGTCTCGTGATGGTGGTACCATTATCTTTCAAAATAACCAGTACAAGAAAAGTAAGAGTGTGTTCTGGTGAGACAGAAATGTGTATGCCCAAGTGGGCCTACATTCTAACACATGGAGACGAATACAGACAAACTCATCCACGGCTCAACACAAGATTCTAACATTACTAACATATATATATATGCCAATTTTTGCAAAAATCACTTCTTTTTTTTTTTTTAAACATAATCGATAATTGCATCGCCAAACACATTGTGTCAAAAGATGAGCTCTCTGGGATTACTGCATACGAAGTTGATGCAGAGTTATTTATTATCTATTATCATTTTTACACTGCAAAAGTTTGAATTTCATAAAACTGGATGATAAAGTAATAAATTTTGCTTCTCCTGAACAATTTCCTAAATGGCTTTTGGTTGAGTCTTACACCCAAGGAGGCGATATATCATATACACATGTACCAGTAAAGGTGAATACATGTATATATATGAACACACATCTACACATGCAGATGAGATACACACGCTCTAAAAAATAGTTTTGAGTGTGCACATTCATTCTGACAAAGTAGTTTACACATTCATCCCCATGCGAATACACTTTAGTGGACCATACAAGACCACCTTTTCACACACAGCACACAAGAAACACAGACACACATAAATACAAATGTGGACACTCATTCATACAAACAAAGCGCACACACAAACGCACACACAAAGACAGTTGTATCCTTTAACAGACACACATTTATAGACAAAGCTCACATAAACGCTAAACACACATACGCACACACGCACAAATCACATGCTTGACTAAACACGGGCTCATATACAAACGCACTCTCTCTCACACACACAGACACACACACACACACAAATATGCAAAGAGAAATTATATACACACACACAAACACATGTGAGGACGCACACTTGTACGCAGATGAGGATCAGTACAAAGGAACGGTATGTTACAACAATCTCCAGCTATGTACAAAAGCCATAGTATCAGTAGCATCAGTATCATCCATCATTTTAAAACTGGGTTTTACAAATCATCATTTAATCATATAATTGTAATAGAATAATTAAAGGAAATAATTTTTGTTACCATCATTAAAATTATCTGAGGAATATTTACATGACAACAATGGTAGGATGAACTAGTGGGCACAATAGAACCGCCATGCATTTGTACAGAACAAAATAAACACCAAAACAAAAGTGCAACGTTCCATACCTCCGGATCTGAACTCTGCACAAAATTGTAATCCCTACAACATTTACAACAAAAAAAAACAACAACCCACAAACAAACAAATAACAAACCCAGTATCATTTCCTCTTAAGCAAGAAGATCAGAACGGGGAAAAAAAAAAAAAAAAAAAAAAAAAGAACAAATATTAAACAAACTACCACCAACAAAAACTACAACAACAAAAAAAAATCTAGGGAGAAACTCCCGTGGTTGGCCTTTAAAGCTGGAAAAATCTGGGCTTTCGTGACGTCTGAGTGGCCTATCCTATGGGGAACCTCAGCACCTGCTCCACCGCCAGTGTAACATGACCGAGGGACGGTGTTTGCCGGTTTGGCCAGCGATGAGAGGAAGGATGTGGTGTTTGTGATATCGCGACATGATTTGGCTGGCATTTAAGAGAGGGGGTAGAGA